>NC_056762.1:22799363-23099363 GCF_018687715.1 Carya illinoinensis
CAAACTTGAGTTAAGAGGATTAATAAACTTCCACATGATTAGTGATCTTTAAACCATGTTTTAAGCTTAGTTTCCTATTTAATTATTTCTCACCTTTTTTATCTAGACTTGATTATTATTTTTTTACATCATTCTTAGGCTAAATTAGAAGATTAGTCTTGATCCAACACATGTCATTGCCCAAAACATCACAATTGGCACCTTAATGCATCACTCGGTATATTGTACCAATTTAGCCCCTAGCCCACACCCATTTCATTCTTTCCTCAAGGGAATTTTTATCTTTTAACATCTTACATTATCCCCCTAAGTTTAGTTTGAGTATGGTTTGTTTTTGCTCTAAGGAAACTAAACCAAAGAAGCCATCCGATTCTATTAGAGGCCTAGTTGAAGCCAAACTGAATGGCTTGTGTTTGGTTGCACTTCTGCACATGGATGAGCCACCACCACATGCCACCTCCCTCCTCCTTCAATCCCCAAGAGCCCCTCCAATTATCATGGTGAGTCTTGACTCAAGCCACCCCAAATAGAGCGAAAAGCCTATTGGCTTTTGTGCAAAGCATCACTCGGCAAGCCTCCACTTCACCATCTTCCATGAACTCCACACTCGTCACCTTTTGGGAAGCCAATCTGATGTGAAAATTTATTTCATACATTTTCTTAGTCCTAATTGTTTTGATTCAGAGTGTTTTGTATGTTTCTTAACTCATTTATATGGAATTTTAGGTGTCTTTTACATTTATTTAATTCTTGAAAATTCTTGATATTTTGTATGTGTTTAATTATTGAATTAGGTTGAAATTGGGATGATGTGATGAGGTAGTAATTGGGCTAGGCCTAGAGAGCAAATCCTAGTTGGTCTGGTCAAGTCAAACCAGAATACTGTTCGGTTATTGGATTATAACTAGGGGTGTAAAACAACCTGATAAACTGGTAAACCGGACTGGACCAAACCGGTGGGATTGGTCCGGTCCCGAGTTTAGTTCGGTCCGGTACTGTGATGACCCGCTTTTAAGTGTATTTTCGCTGAAATAATTGTTTTTATTTTAATTAATATATCAGATATTTTATTTTATTTTAATTGCGTTTTTAAAGTCGGTTTTTAATTTATTTTAATTTATTTGAGGTTGTGTTTTATTTCTTTTAGTTGTTTTTGTGGTTTTAATCTTTTTGGCAGTTTGTTTCTTTTTCCCGGAGTGAGGACTGGACCTCATTTCTTTTCACATCTTTTTTTTTTCTTTTTCTCTTTTTCCTTTTTTCTTTTTCCCTTCTTTTCTTTTTTCTTCTTTTTTTTCTTTTTTTCTCTTTCTTTTCTCTCTCCTCTCTCCCGCTCGATTCGGACCCCCCCCCCGTGCTCTCTCTCTCCCTACGCCGGCGTCACCTTCCCTAAGCCCTACCGCCGCCGTCCGGCCACCGTTCGGCCTCCCACCGGTCCCATTCTCTTCCTCTCCTTCCGGTCTACCTTCCCTCCAAAACCCACCCCCAACCGGCCGGCCATTTGGCCGGAAAAAGCTTCCAAAGGGCGCACGGATTTTGCTCCGATCCGCCGCCGTCGCTCCACCTCCGGCCACCATTTCTTCACCACTTCATCACCGACTCCTTGCCGTCCTAACCCACCTATTTCCGGCCTCCAACGACCACCGGAACAGCTCCTACGAGCTTAGTTTCCGTTTTGGGTAATCCGGCCATTTCCGGCCATTCCGCCGCCACCCACGGCCGTCCGTCACTTCCAATAGCTTCACAACCACCTCTAGACCATTCCCTATCAATCCCGTGTCCTAGTTTGTCCCCGTTCAAAAGTGGGTTTTTCGGACCCACGGCCACAGTGAAATTTCACTGTGACGTTGCTGTTTTTCCGCCGTTTGCAACGCCTCGTGTTTTCTAAAATTGCCGTATAGCGCTGTAAGTATTTTCCAAACCCTACTTTCAGATTTAAATATATATTGCTCATTCAATTATTTACTGTTGTTGGTTGTTGATTCCGGACTGAGTCCGAGGAGTTTCGGGGGTCGGATGGATGGAGGACGGAGTTGCTTGTTTATTTGATTTATGATTGTTGGATTATTTTATTGTGCATTGTTATGGCATTACATGGTGCATGCACGTGTGTTGTGGGTTTATGAGAAAAGCCTGTGTTTTGGCGTGAGTGTGTTGCGGGTGCGTGGGTATCACGAGCCCAAGCCGGGATGGGTTATTATCTCGGTGGAGCTCCTCTGGTCACTCGGGAGCGGAATAAACTGAGTGATGTCCCCTGAGTTATCGAAAGCGATAATGGGAGCGGGACTAGGGGGTGCTTGGCTACGAACGCGCCGGGCGCGGAACCGGGCATCGGCCTACTCACCGACTCCGTGGCCCTTCGCTGGCGAGGGCTAGAGGATGCTTGGCTACGCACGCGCGGGGCGCGGAACTGGGCATCGCTCGTTGGGTGTCACATGCGTGGCGGTACTCCGCGGTGTGACACTGGAGCCAGGGTGTGCGGATGACCCCTAGGGGAGGTCATGGTGCATACGGTTAAAATTGGATAATGGTTTGAGATGTCAAATGTGTCTTTTGGCGTGCGTGGAAAACTTGTGTTTTACGGGTTTGTGCATTGGGCATGTTTCATGCATCTTGTTTGAGTTATATGTGTTTTTATCTGGTAGTGTTTGGGTTTTACTTACCTGCGGTACCATTCGTGGTTCCGTAGCTTTTGGTGCAGGAGATGAGGTTGAGGAGGAAGAGGCTGAGCCCGAGGATGCGGCTCCGCCAGGTTGCTGATGTTATCTTTTTATTTGTTTAAAACTGTATTTGTGGTATATGTAATATTTTATCTATGTACGTTTTAAACAGCTTGTATTATGTTAAGAAAAATTCTGGTACTTAGTTATGACTTTCTTATCCGCTGCGTGTTTCTCTGTACACTTTTGCTGCCTTGCACACACTCGGCACCCGTCGTTGGGGTGGTGACCCGGGTTGTCACCATCCGGACGTCTCAATTTCCCCCTGTTCGGGCGTGGGGATTTTGGGGGCGTCACAGGTGGTATCAGAGCGGTTTGGCTCTGGGTAAAACCACATGTCCCGTAGGTAGTACCAGAATGTTTTTAAAGTTGTGTTTTAAAATTATGTTAAGTATAGTTGTTTTATTTGTTTTATTTGTTTATGTTTGTTTGCTTGTTTTATTTAGTTATGTTTTGGCATGCTGGTTCCTTTTATTTCTCGCTGCGTGGTGCTGTTTTTGTTTTGTTGGTTTTATGATGGTTTTTGTTTGTTTTCTTAAAGGAGGGTCAAGAGTGGTGTTGTGACAGAATTATGGGGAGACCAGGTAGACCAAGGAAAAATACTCAGGAACCGCAAGACAATACATCCAGGGATGACTCCATAGCCGAAGCAATTCGGCAGATGACGGAGTTCATGCAACAGAATATTAGGCCACAACAGGCAGGGCCTTGGCCACCACAAGGACCTTGGCCACCACAAGGGGGTCCTTGGCCACCATCAGGAGGGCCTTATCCACCATCAGGAGGGCCCTATCCACCGTCAGGAGAGCCTTGTCCGCCACAGGGAATGTATTGGCCACAACCAGGAGGTCCCTGGCCATATCAGGGAGGGCCTTGGATGTATCAAGGAGGGTCCAGTAGCATGGTGCAAGCTGGGTGCACCTATGAGCGCTTCTTGGCGCATAGGACTCCACACTTCAATGGGAATGAGGATCCACTTCAGGCTGGGAAATGGATCAAAGATTTGGAGAAGACTTTTGAGGTGAGTGGGTGCACTGAAGCACAACAAGTACTCTATGCCAGCTACCTCTTACAAGGTATCGCTTCTGATTGGTGGGATACCAGGAGGGTGATGTTGGAAGCTGAACTGGGATCTTTCGCTGCGGTGACCTGGCAGCGTTTCAAGAAGGAGTTCAATGACCGCTTCTTTCCCGCATCGGTAAGGAAGCAAAAGGCAAGAGAATTCTCTAATCTGGTCCAAGGGGGCGCAACAGTGGAACAATACGCCCGGAGGTTCATAGAACTTGAGCGGTTTGCTCCTCATCTTGTTGCCACAGAGGAGCTGCGAGCTGAGCGTTTTCAGGAGGGACTACGCCCTGATATACGCCGATTGGTGGTCAGCCATCGGATATCCACTTTTCAGGAGTTAGTGGATGTGGCCACCCTTATAGAGCGGGAAAATAATCTGTGTATGGGATCCCCTTCAGGGCAAAAGAGGCGGAGTTTTTCTGGTGAAGGAAGCAGCTCGGGTTCGCCTCAGAAGTTTGTTCAGCGGACTGGAACCCGATCTCAAGCATCCTCCAGTGTTCGCATGGGAGGACGTATGCCTGTTTGTGGGGTTTGTAATAGAGCTCATGAGGGCGAGTGTCGCACGAGTAGCGGACCCCAGTGTTATCGGTGCGGTCAAGTGGGACATATAGTTCGGGATTGCCCCGTCAGAGCTCAAGGAAGCCGTGGAGGTAGACACGGTGGAAGAACCAACCCGAGACAAGCAGTACAAGCCCGGGTTTATGCAGTCACACCCGGAGAGGTGGATGTTGAGGCACCAGCGACCCATGATGCTGGAGTAATCACAGGTATGGATTAATTTAATTTTTTTTAAGTTGGATTTAATTTTTGGTGCATTTGGTTTCTTCGCTGTTTTTTTTGGATTTTATGGGTTGTGTGTTTGGTTCAGGAAGAGTTCGTTTGTATGAGTTTTATGCTTGTACCTTGTTTGATTCTGGTGCTTCACGATCGTTTGTGTCTTCCACATTTGCTCGGGTGTGTAATTTGGTCACGGAACTGTTGCCGAAGGCTATGGTAGTGGCGCTGCCCGACGGCGAGATGGTGTGGTGTTCCAAGGTTGCTTTGGGATGCCCGTTAAATTTTGAGGGAAGATTTTTGGATGCTGATCTGGTGGTATTCAAGCTGTTGGGTTTTGATATCATCCTCGGGATGGATTGGCTATACCGATATTCTGCGACTATTAATTGCAGAAGTAGGACAATTAGCTTTCAGCTTCCGGATGGTGATTGTCTGGAATTTGCGGGGAGTAGATTAAAAGAAAAGCCGATGATTATATCGGCGATACAGGCAAGAAGAGAGATTGCATGGGGAGCGGATGCATTCTTGGTTCAGATGGTGTCCACGCCGTCTGAGAAGAAGTCCTTGGCAGACATTCCAGTTGTGGAAGAGTTCCCCGATGTGTTTGTGGATGACTTGCCCGGACTACCCCCCGTGCGAGAGATGGAGTTTGTTATAGACTTGGAACCTGGAGCGGCTCCTGTGCATAAGGCTCCTTACCGCATGGCACCGGCTGAATTGAAAGAGTTGAAGACTCAGTTGCAAGAATTAGTAGAGAAGGGGTTTATTCAGCCTAGTACGTCGCCGTGGGGTGCTCCAGTTTTATTTGTTAAAAAGAAAGATGGAACCCTTCGTATGTGCATTGACTATAGGGAGTTGAACAAGGTGACCATCAAAAATAAATACCCTCTCCCGCGGATTGATGACTTGTTTGACCAACTTCAAGGAGCAGCGGTGTTCTCTAAAATTGATCTGAGGTCAGGATACTACCAGCTGAGAATCAGAGAGCAGGATGTGCCGAAAACTGCCTTCAGGTCGAGGTATGGACACTATGAATTTAAGGTGATGCCATTTGGGCTAGCTAATGCTCCTGCCGCTTTCATGGATTTAATGAATCGGGTGTTCCAACCTTATCTGGATTCCTTTGTGGTAGTATTTATTGATGATATACTGATTTATTCCCGAGATATTGAAGAGCATGTGTATCATCTTAGTTTGGTACTTGAGAAATTGAGAGAACACCAGTTGTACGCCAAGCTCAGCAAGTGTGAGTTCTGGTTGGAAGAAGTTAAATTTCTTGGGCATGTAATTTCCCAGGGTGGAGTGGCAGTTGATCCCAGTAAGGTAGAAGCCATTTTGTCATGGCCACGCCCAACTACAGTACGCGAGATCAGGAGTTTCTTGGGGCTCGCCGGTTACTACCGAAGGTTTGTAGAGGGTTTTGCTCGCTTATCCGGACCTCTCACAGCTTTGACTCGGAAGAATACAGAATTTGTTTGGTCAGAGAAATGTGAGAGAAGCTTCCAGGAATTGAAGAACAGGCTGACGACGGCACCAGTGTTAGCACTCCCAGAACCGCATAAGCCGTTTGTAGTCTTCAGTGATGCGTCTAAGTTCGGTTTGGGTTGTGTCCTTATGCAGGAAGGACGGGTTGTAGCCTATGCATCTCGTCAGCTTAAGGACCATGAGAAGAATTATCCGACGCATGATCTAGAGTTGGCTGCGATTGTTTTTGCACTCAAGATCTGGCGGCATTTCTTGTATGGGGAAGCTTGTGAGGTATTTACTGATCATAAGAGCTTGAAGCATTTGTTTTCCCAGAAAAATTTGAATATGAGGCAGAGGCGTTGGTTAGAGCTAATCAGTGACTATCAGTGTGAGATCAAGTACCACCCGGGGAAGGCTAACATAGTTGCTGATGCTTTGAGCCGGAAGTCTCATTTGGAGGATGAAGCCGAACCGTCAGAAATGGATTCGTTACTTTATGGGATGAGAAGGCTCCTTATAGAGAGTTCGCAGCAAGTAGAGATTTTGTCTTCGGTTCTGGACATTCGGGTAACCGATTTTGAAGAATTGAAAGTTCTCCAAAGAAAGGATCCGAAGCTGCTGAACATCAGGAAAAGAGTCCGAAAATCTCGAGGGCCGTTGCACTTTAGCATGGATAGTGATGGGGTACTTCGGTTCCGAGATCGCAGAGTGATCCCGAAGGACGCAGATTTCAAAGAACGAATCATGGCGGAAGCTCATGCGGCCCCGTATTCAGTTCATCCCGGCAGTACAAAGATGTATCGAGACTTGAAGAAAAATTACTGGTGGGATGGAATGAAGAAGGACGTTGCCTTATATGTGGAGAAATGCCACACGTGTCGTCAGGTAAAGGCCGAGCATCAGAGACCTGCAGGTATGCTCCAACCCCTCCCTATTCCTGAGTGGAAGTGGGATGACATCACGATGGATTTCGTAGTGGGTTTGCCGAGAACACCTAGTGGGAAGAATTCTGTTTGGGTGATTGTGGACCGGTTAACGAAGAGTGCTCATTTTCTGCCTGTTAACAACACCGACTCTTTGGGTAAGTTGACCCGTTTGTATGTCAAAGAGATAGTTCGGCTACATGGCATACCAAAGACTATAGTGTCGGATCGAGACCCGAGGTTCACATCGCAGTTCTGGAAGAGTTTGCAGGCAGCTTTGGGTACTAAGTTGAAGTTCAGCACTGCTTATCACCCGCAGACAGACGGCCAGTCAGAGCGCACCATACAGACCTTGGAAGACATGTTGAGAGCATGTGCCCTGGAATTCCAAGGGAGTTGGGAAAATCATTTGCCTCTCATTGAGTTTGCCTACAATAACAGCTACCATGCGACCATTCAGATGGCTCCCTATGAAGCTCTTTATGGAAGAAAGTGTAGGTCGCCCTTGTGTTGGGATGAAGTTGGGGAGAGTAGGGTAATTGGACCCGAAATAATTCAGGAAATGCAAAGCCAAGTCCGGATCATCAGAGAAAAAATGGCGGCAGCTCAGAGTCGCCAGAAAAGCTACGCTGATACCAGGAGGAGAGAATTGTCATTTGAAATTGGTGATTGGGTTTATCTTAAAGTCTCTCCCATGAGAGGTGTTAAGCGTTTTGGTAAGAAAAGGAAACTAGATCCGAGGTACGTCGGCCCTTTTCAGATTCTGGAGAGGGTAGGGTCCGTCGCCTATAGAGTTGCTTTGCCGGATTATTTTGGGGATGTTCATGATGTCTTCCACGTATCATCCCTGAAGAAGAGCTTTGGGCAGCAAGAGCCACGTTTCGTTGACCCAGCAGGTATTCAGTTGCAACCGGATCTCACTTACGAGGTTGTTCCATCGCAGATTTTGGATTGGAAGGAGCAACAATTGAGGTCCAAGACGATACCGTTGGTTAAAGTGGCTTGGGGAGATCCGTTAGCTCAAGACTTCTCTTGGGAGCGAGCAGCGGACATGAGGGAGCTATATCCATATTTGTT
Source organism: Carya illinoinensis (assembly GCF_018687715.1). Lineage (NCBI taxonomy): Eukaryota > Viridiplantae > Streptophyta > Magnoliopsida > Fagales > Juglandaceae > Carya > Carya illinoinensis. The sequence continues at coordinate 22,807,393 of NC_056762.1, forward strand.
TGAATGATGAAGGTATGTAATTTTAATCTTGGTCTCAGTTGGTTCATGTGCGTTTGTGTGGCTTGGTTTAAGTTGGTGGTGATCTTGCAATTTCGAGGACGAAATTGTTTTTAAGGAGGGGAGGATGTGATGACCCGCTTTTAAGTGTATTTTCGCTGAAATAATTGTTTTTATTTTAATTAATATATCAGATATTTTATTTTATTTTAATTGCGTTTTTAAAGTCGGTTTTTAATTTATTTTAATTTATTTGAGGTTGTGTTTTATTTCTTTTAGTTGTTTTTGTGGTTTTAATCTTTTTGGCGGTTTGTTTCTTTTTCCCGGAGTGAGGACTGGACCTCATTTCTTTTCACATCTTTTTTTTTTCTTTTTCTCTTTTTCCTTTTTTCTTTTTCCCTTCTTTTCTTTTTTCTTCTTTTTTTTCTTTTTTTCTCTTTCTTTTCTCTCTCCTCTCTCCCGCTCGATTCGGACCCCCCCCCCCCGTGCTCTCTCTCTCCCTACGCCGGCGTCACCTTCCCTAAGCCCTACCGCCGCCGTCCGGCCACCGTTCGGCCTCCCACCGGTCCCATTCTCTTCCTCTCCTTCCGGTCTACCTTCCCTCCAAAACCCACCCCCAACCGGCCGGCCATTTGGCCGGAAAAAGCTTCCAAAGGGCGCACGGATTTTGCTCCGATCCGCCGCCGTCGCTCCACCTCCGGCCACCATTTCTTCACCACTTCATCACCGACTCCTTGCCGTCCTAACCCACCTATTTCCGGCCTCCAACGACCACCGGAACAGCTCCTACGAGCTTAGTTTCCGTTTTGGGTAATCCGGCCATTTCCGGCCATTCCGCCGCCACCCACGGCCGTCCGTCACTTCCAATAGCTTCACAACCACCTCTAGACCATTCCCTATCAATCCCGTGTCCTAGTTTGTCCCCGTTCAAAAGTGGGTTTTTCGGACCCACGGCCACAGTGAAATTTCACTGTGACGTTGCTGTTTTTCCGCCGTTTGCAACGCCTCGTGTTTTCTAAAATTGCCGTATAGCGCTGTAAGTATTTTCCAAACCCTACTTTCAGATTTAAATATATATTGCTCATTCAATTATTTACTGTTGTTGGTTGTTGATTCCGGACTGAGTCCGAGGAGTTTCGGGGGTCGGATGGATGGAGGACGGAGTTGCTTGTTTATTTGATTTATGATTGTTGGATTATTTTATTGTGCATTGTTATGGCATTACATGGTGCATGCACGTGTGTTGTGGGTTTATGAGAAAAGCCTGTGTTTTGGCGTGAGTGTGTTGCGGGTGCGTGGGTATCACGAGCCCAAGCCGGGATGGGTTATTATCTCGGTGGAGCTCCTCTGGTCACTCGGGAGCGGAATAAACTGAGTGATGTCCCCTGAGTTATCGAAAGCGATAATGGGAGCGGGACTAGGGGGTGCTTGGCTACGAACGCGCCGGGCGCGGAACCGGGCATCGGCCTACTCACCGACTCCGTGGCCCTTCGCTGGCGAGGGCTAGAGGATGCTTGGCTACGCACGCGCGGGGCGCGGAACTGGGCATCGCTCGTTGGGTGTCACATGCGTGGCGGTACTCCGCGGTGTGACACTGGAGCCAGGGTGTGCGGATGACCCCTAGGGGAGGTCATGGTGCATACGGTTAAAATTGGATAATGGTTTGAGATGTCAAATGTGTCTTTTGGCGTGCGTGGAAAACTTGTGTTTTACGGGTTTGTGCATTGGGCATGTTTCATGCATCTTGTTTGAGTTATATGTGTTTTTATCTGGTAGTGTTTGGGTTTTACTTACCTGCGGTACCATTCGTGGTTCCGTAGCTTTTGGTGCAGGAGATGAGGTTGAGGAGGAAGAGGCTGAGCCCGAGGATGCGGCTCCGCCAGGTTGCTGATGTTATCTTTTTATTTGTTTAAAACTGTATTTGTGGTATATGTAATATTTTATCTATGTACGTTTTAAACAGCTTGTATTATGTTAAGAAAAATTCTGGTACTTAGTTATGACTTTCTTATCCGCTGCGTGTTTCTCTGTACACTTTTGCTGCCTTGCACACACTCGGCACCCGTCGTTGGGGTGGTGACCCGGGTTGTCACCATCCGGACGTCTCAATTTCCCCCTGTTCGGGCGTGGGGATTTTGGGGGCGTCACAGGTACGGGTTTTATTTTTCTTAAAACAGGTCAAAACCGGTCAGGTTCCCTTTTTTTTTTTTCCCTAAAACCGGACCGAACTGGTTTATATATATAATTTAATTTTTATATTGTATATAATACTTATATATAATATATAACTATATATAAAATAGTTTTGTATTATATGATAAATTACTAATTAATATAATATTAAATTTTAAAATCTTATATCATTTTATTTATTGTATTAATAATTATACTAATATTATATAGTGCATATTAATAGTTATACTTATACTATATCATTATATATTTAATATACTATAATATATCATTATATCATTATAGTCTATAATACAATTATAATATATATTATAATATGCTATAATATGTTATCACTATAGTATTATATACTATAATATAAAAGATAGTACATTAAAATCGGTAAAATCGGACAAAAAACCAGTAAAACCGAAGTACCAATTTAGGAGGGTAACTGGTGCCTAATTGATTTTGAAAAATACAAAACTGAGCAGAAATGGTGAAGTCTAAATTTGTCTAAAAATTTACGGAGGAAATTTACGTAGGGCAAGGGCCATCCCAATACCCCAACAGTTTTGGGACAAAGGAAGAACCTTGAAGAAACTATCCATCAAATGGCAACAAACCTCTAGCAGTTCATGCAAGGGCAAGCTATCGTAAACAATCAGAACTCACTAGCTATTAATGAGATTAGAGGGTCATTAATAAGGCTAACAACAACCTTGAGTGTGCAGGAGAAATGGAAGTTCCCTGCATAGCCACAACCAAACCCTCAAGGCCAAATTCATCAAGTGTTAGAAAAAGCTGAGGACTCGAGCCTGAAACAAGTGTAAGCTATCACAACCTTGAGGAGTGGTAAAACCTAGGAAAATCCTACTCTTAAGCAGGACAACACGGGTAAGGTTTCTAACCCACTTTGCATAGAAGCTGAAAAAGAACACTCCACAGCACCTGCACCTTTCCCACAACGTTAGCTTCTTTACCTAAGGATAAAAACCAAGCTAAAATTCTAGAGGTTTTTAAGTAAGTAAGGATTAACATACCTTTTATTAGATGCTATCCAGCAAATTCCTACTTATGCTAAATTTCTAAAAGACCTGTGTACCATCAAGAGAAAACTAAGTGTGCGAAAGAAGGCTTTTCTCACTGAGCAAGTCAAAGCAATCATACAAAGCAACATCCCACCCAAGTACAAGGACACAGGTTCACCCACTATTGTTTGCATAATAGAAGATTCTAAAATTGGTCAAGCATTGCTAGATTTAGGATCTAGTGTGAACCTACTGCCTTATAGTGTTTATGAAAAGCTAGGCTTAGGTGAGTTGAAACCTAGTTCCATTACCCTACAACTAGCTGACGAGTCAATCAAAATGCCTAGAGAGATGGTGGAAGATGTTTTAGTTTAGGTTGATAGGTTTTATTACCCAGTGGACTTTGTTGTTCTTGACATGTAACTTTCAACAACCTCACTGTTTCAAGCACCTGTAATTTTGGGAAGACCATTTCTTGCTACCTCAAATACTCTAATAAATTGTAGAAGTTGTGTCCTAAAACTTAGTTTTGAAAATATGACCTTGGAACTAAACATCTTCAATTTGTGCAAGCAGCCCCAAGAAGGGGAAGAAGTGCAGGAAGTAAACTTGCTTGAAAGCATTATTTTAGAAACCTCTCCCTTATCCTACCATTTTACTGATTTAGTATTTGATCTATAGGATAAGTTAGAACCAATTGATGCAAATAACATATTGTCCTCTACTCTATTTGTAGGAAACCCAACTGAGCTGCATTGGAGACTCAAGTTTGAGCCACTTCCACCAATAACAACAGTCATAAGGCCCTCAGAGGAGCAGATCCCAGCATTGGATCTCAAGCCCTACTAGTAGAACTTAAGTATGCTTTCTTGGGACCTCATAGCACTTTTCCAGTGGTCATCTCTTCTTGTCTAACTAATAGACAAGAAGAAGAGCTATTGGAGGTCCTGACAAAACATAAAAAGGCTATAGGCTGGACCATGGCCGACATTAACGACATGAACCCTCTAATCTGCACTCATAAGATTTATCTGGAGGAGGATGCTAAGCCTTTCAGGGAAATGCAAAGAAGGCTTAATTCTTCAATGAAGGAAATAGTAAAACATTAGGTCCTAAAGTTGCTAGATGTGGGTATAATCTACCCCATTTCAGATAGTAAGTGGGTCAACCGCATACAAGTGGTCCCAAAAAAGTTTAGGTTGACTATGATAAAAAATGAGAAAAATGAGTTAGTATCCACACGGGTGACTACAAGTTGGAGAATGTGCATTACTTATAGGAAGCTCAATGCTTCCACTAGGAAAGACCATTTTCCTTACCCATTTCTCGACCAAGTCTTAAAGAATGTTGCTGGCCATGCATTTTATTGTTTCTTAGATGGGTTATTAGGCTATTATCAAATTGAAATAGCCCTTGGAAATCAAGAAAAAACTACTTTCACCTATCCATTTGTAACATTTACATTTAAAAGAATGCCTTTTGGGTTGTGTAATGCCCTAGAAACTTTTCAAAGATGCATACTCAGTATATTCAATGATTTAATTAAGAGTAGCCTAGAAGTATTTATGGATGATTTCTCTGTTTTTGGGAGCACTTTTGAGAAATGTTTGACTAATTTGCAAGCTATTTTGGCTAAGTGTGAGCAGAAACACTTACTGTTCAACTGGGAAAAGTGCCACTTTATGGCTCAACAGGGTATAGTATTGGGACCCTTAGTGTCCTCAAAAGGGATTGAAGTGGATAAATAAAAAATGGACCTGATTTCTAAACTCTCCACACCTAAAACAGTAAAGGACATTAGGTCATTTCTGGGGCATTGATTGAGTTGAAATATTGCATATTTTATATATTTAAAACCAATGTATTTTAATTGCTTCATGACATTATTATTAGTTTTAGATGGAAAAATGGTTAATAGGTATAAATTTGAGTTGTGATTTAAATTGGTTAATATAATGGTTTATGCTTAAATTTATAACCTCTGATTTAATTGAGCGATATTTCTTCACATGAATAATGTTTTTCTTTGATATTTTATTTTTACTTTTTAATTTATTTTTGGTTTTCTATTTTTCTGGTGTGTTGTTTCTTTTCCTTGTTTTTATTTTTCCTTTGATTTTATAGTTTCTTGAAAACATGCAGAGGTTTTCAACCCAAGCATATAGGACGAGACTTTTTGTCTGGAATGTATAAACAAGGAGACTTACACAGATGGCATTTTTGGGAAGGTTAGCAAAGCAAAAGAGGAAAGCATACTCTACAACTGAACTTGAAGGACGCTGGACCATAGTGGATAACTGCAGCAGCATGTTTTTTGGATGAAAAATAGTAGAGCTGCATTTTGATGAAAGAAAAATGTGGGGAATGTGAAAAGGAAAGAGGCTGGTGTGAAGAAAGAATGTGGAGAGTACTAACTTAAGGGAGACATGAAAATGGAAAGGGAAGACTTTAACTGAAAAGGAGGAGAGCTAAGGCAGAGCGCAACAAAAATGAAAAAAGAAAGAAAAAGGAAATGGGGAACTGACTCTCTCGCTGGCTCTCTAAGCTTCTTGCAAGGCTAGACTTTTGGCTTTGTTTTTGGCGAGAAGAAACAGAGCAGCTAGGGACTCCCAAAGTGTAGATTTTCATTTTCGTTTTGAGGAGGAAAAGGACATGAAACAGGAGGGAGAGAGGCCTTTTTTTTTTTTTTTTTTTTTTTTTTTCGGGCTTTTCTAGTTTGGGGTGAGACATTGAACAAAGGGAGAGAGAGGAGAGTTTATGACTAAGGGATTGAAATGGCAAGAGTTATCTTTCATTTGGACCAGTGAAACGGGAGGAAGAGAGATAGGCTTACAGAAAAAGAAAACAAAAGTGACTCACGAAGAGGATGCCGAACAGAGCACTGCGAGACGGAAGGCTACATAGGGGCTTTTATTTTTCTTTTCTTCCGTGGACTTCAATTGGATGGAAGGGGGAGGGAAAAAAATTTTGGACTAACACTGGTCACTTTGAACTGACTGGATTTGAGGTGAGGCTTGGGCAGAGAGAAAAAGGAGTTGACGCTGGGCACTTTGAACTAGAGCGTGAGCAAGGGCACAGAGAGAGAGCGGTACAAGAAGCTGGACATTTGGGTGATTTTTCTATTTCAGTTGGGATGTTGGACAAAGCTTGATATTTTTGGGTACTTTTTTTTGGTGCTAAGCAGATAGAAGGAATGGAACTTGTGACGCCCCCAAATCTCCACGCACGGACACGGGAAAATCGAGAAATCTGGATGGTGACATCGCGGGTGACCACCCTACCGATGAGTGCCAAGTATGTGTATAAGTAACAAATGTACACGAGAAACACGCAACGGATAGCAAAGTCATATAACTAAGTACCAGAATTTTTCTTAGTTTAATACAAAACTGTTCAAGACATACATAATAAAATATTACAAGATACAAATATAGTTCCAAAGCCAAATACAAAGCATAACCCAACTCAGAACTCCGGCGGAGCCGCATCCTCGGGCTCAGCCTTCTCCTCCTCCTCCTCAAACTCTGCACCAAAATCTACGGAACCAAAAATGGTGCCGCAGGTAAGTAAAATCCAAACACCACTAGATAAAAACATATAAAACTCAAACAATATGCATGAAAGAAAAGCCAATGCACATGACCCGTAAAGCCACATTTTTCCACGCACGCCAAAAACCCATTTGGCCCAAAAACATATCGCTTAAAACCAAGCCTCGCCATTATCCCAGATAATGGCCCAAATCAAAAAACCACCATTTTCCCAGAAAATGGCCCGTATCCGAAAACCATAAAAACAATCCAATTACGCATGCACCATGATCTCCCCTAGGGATCATCCGCACACCCTGGCTCTGTGCCACACCGCAGGTAACGACTACGCGTGTGACACCTAAATGAGCGATGACCAGACTCGTGCCCAGTGCGTCCCTGGCCAGGCCATCCTCTAGTCCCCGCTACTCTAGGGACCACGGAGTCGACACGACAGTGTTACCGTATCATGCGATCCGGTTGTCGCCCTGCGACAACCCAGGGGATGTCACTCAGTATTATCCACTCCCGAGTGACCAGAGGAGCTCCACCGAGATAATAACCCATCCCAGGTTGGGCTCGTGAGACACACGCACCCGAAACAAAACATGATTTTCTCAATTAAAATAAAATGCACATGTATGCAATATGTAACACACGCCTCATGGCACAAATAACCAACCAAGCACTTCATCCTCAATCTATTCGATCCCCGAACTCCTTGGATTCAGTCCAGAATCAACCAACCAACAGAAAATATATTTATTGTAAGAGCAAAATATATTTAAATCTAAAAGTAGAGTTTGAAAAATACTTACAGTGCTATACGGTATTTTTTGAAAGCTCGCGGCGTTGCAAACGGCGGAGGAAAAGCAATGTAACAGTGTAATTTACACTGTGGCCGTGGGTAATAAATTACCCACTTTTGAACGGGGAAAACCAAGGCATGAAAGTGATAGAGAATGGTCTTGAAATGTTTATGAAGCTAAATGAAACGAGTTTTGGCCGTGGGTGGCAGTGGAAGCGAAAAAACCCAAATCGGAGTTGAACTCGTGGGAATTGCTCCGACAATGGATCGAGACTGGAAATGGGTGGGTTAGGTCGGCAAGAGGTAGGGGAAGAAGCTATGAAGAGATGGTGGCCAGAAGTGGTGTGACGGCGCCGAAATCGGTGAAAATCTGTGTGGCTTGGAGGAGCTTGTGGCAGCTAACGGTGGCTCGGATGGAGGTGGAACTTGGTGGGGATGTTCACCGGTGAGAGGGGAAGAAAATTGGGCTGGTGGTGTAGGCCACGCCACTGGCAAACGGCAATTTTAGGTTGCGAAAGCAACCGACGACAGAGAGGAAAAACAGGGCTGGTGCCATGATTTCCAACCGTGCATGGCGGCTAACGGCTAGTCGGATGGCCCTGAAAATTGGTGGGGATGATCTCTGGTGGGAGGGGAAGAGAATGGTGGGGGTGGTGTACTACACAGCGGCCGGACGGCGGCGCACCAGGCGGTCAAAGGGACGGCGACGATAAGGAGAAAAGAGAAGGAGCAGCGCACGGGGAGAGAGGAACTGGGGAAAAAGAAGAAGAAAAAGAAAGAAAGGAAAGAAAATAAGGAAAAGAAAAAGGAAAAGGGAAAAAGAAAAAGAGAAAAGAGAAGAAATGAGGTCCAATCCTCACTTCGGAAACCAAAAACCAATCCGCCGAAAACGATATTAAAAACCATAAAACGACTACAATAAATTAAATACAACATCAAATAAATTAAAAACCAATTAAAATACATTAATTTAAAATAAATAAACCAATATACTAATTAAATTAAAAACAACCCTTCAGTGAAAATATACGTAAAAACGGGTTATCACAGAACTAGGGGTCTTTCGGGTTTCATCTTCTCTTCATTTTTTGCTCTCCTATAGTTGTTTTTTTTAGTATTAAATTTTATGTTTTATTTTAGTTATTTAATGTAGAATATTTATTTGATTTTCATAGCTCTTGTATTAAACACGGTTGGCTAAATTCTCGTACTAAGGTTAAAGGTGAAATTTAATTATTTATATATTGTTTTCGGATCAACGTTGGAATTTATATTGTGAGTTTGATCGATTGAATGATTTTATTATTAGATATTTTGATTATTTATATATTTATCTTAATTCATTGTGATTTCTTAATACAATGAATGCTTGAAAAAATTCCTATGATATTTAAATGAGTTTGTGAATGTTTTAACCATCAATCATTCATGCTTAATCATTAGTGACTATCATTAATGATTATTTTTCTTGACCTTAAATGCTAAACCCTCCAATTAAATGGAATCATTATTCTAATTTAATTGAAATAAATCAATCTGAAATAATATTCTAAATTATTAGACGGATCCTTGAAACCTTAGTCTTTCTCTATATCAATTTATTTTATCATTTTAGTTTTATTCTGTTAATTTAAAAATTGTCATCTTAGTAATTTTCTTTATGTGATTGCATGTTCGTTTTAGTAATTTATTTTCAGTGTTTGAGTTATTTTCTTTATCACATAAGTCAACATAAGTCAATCCCTGTGGATTCGACCCTGTTAGGTACTACAACACCTGTATACTTGCAGGTAAAGCTGCACTAAATTTTTTGGTTTACTTGTTTGAGTCAAAGTTTAGGCGCAACAGACATGCTGGGTTTTATAGGAGGTTTATTAAGTCAATTTCTAAACCTTTTTGTAAACTACTCATGCATGACACTATTTTTTATTGGACCATAGAACACCAAAGTGCATTTGACAAAATCAAAGATTTGCTTATCAGATTTCCTATCATGCAACTCCCTGACTAGTCTCTTCCCTTTGAAATAATATTGTGTAATGCTAGTGATTTTGCCATAGGTGTTGTGCTAGGCCAACGTATGAATAAGCTTCCCTATGCCATATATTATGCTAGCAAAACCTTGAATAGAGCCCAAAAAAAAAATTACTCCACCACAAAAAAAGAGCTACTTGCAATTGTTTTTGCTTTAGACAAATTTAGATCCTACATAATTGGATCACCTGTGATCATTTTCTCTAACCATGCAGTTTTAAAATATTTGTTAGCAAAAAAGATACCAAACCAAGACTAATAAGATGGGTGTTAGTCTTGTAGGAATTCAACATCATGATCAAGGACAAAAATGGGGTAGAAAATGTGTTGGCTGATCACTTGTCCAAATTAACCTTCACGAAAGCAACACCTGACCTACCAATTTCTGAGTTTTTTCTTGATGAACACATATTAGTAGTTGAACTTATTCCTTGGTATGCTGACATTGTGTATTTTCCGATGACAGGGAAAACACCCCCACAGTGGACTATGCAAGAATTAAAGAGATTCAAGACAAAGGTTAAGTATTTCTTTTATGATGACCCTTACTTCTTTAAGTATTGTTCTAATCAAATAATTCATAAGTGTGTCCCAAATGTTGATATACCATCTGTTCTTACTGCTTGTCACATTGAGGCTTGTGGGGAGCACTATTCTGCAAAGAAAACAGTTGCAAAAATCTTACAATCTCGGTTTATTGGCCTCAAATGTTTAAAGATGCCTTTAAATTTTGTAAGAAATGTGAACCATGCCAAAAATTAGGAGTGATAACTAAGAGGAACATGATGTCCCTGCAACCAATTCTAGTGTTAGAAATTTTTTACTGCTGGGGTCTAGACTTTATGGGGCCTTTTCCCCCATCTTATGGGCATGTATATACCCTAGTGGCATTGGACTATGTTTCCAAGTGGGTAGAGGCCATGCCATGCAAAAGGAATGATCACCAAGTGGTGCTTAAGTTCATAAAGGATAACATTATGTCTAGATTTGTCATGCCTAGAGCTATAATCAGTGACAATGGGACACATTTTTGCAATAGACCAATGGAATCCCTTCTGAGAAAATATGGCATTCATCACAAGGTGTCCACTCCATACCTCAAATGGCCAAGCTGATCTAGCAAATAGGGAAATCAAACACATTCTTGAGAAAGCAGTGAACCCAACTAGGAAGGATTGGTCTTTAAGATTAATTGATGCATTGTGGGCATATAGGACTGCATACAAGACCATTCTTGGTATGTCTCCCTATAGATTAGTATATGGTAAGGCATGGTATCTCCTTGTGGAACTCGAATATAAGGCCTATTGGGTAGTGGAAAAACTTCAATTTTGATATGGAAAAGGCCAGGTCTTTAAGAAGGTTACAACTGTTTGAGTTGGAAAAATTGAGAAGAGCTACTTATGAAAACTCAAAATTAACTAAAGAACATTTGAAATCATTACATGATAAAAGCATACTCAGGAAAACATTTGAACCAAATCAGCAAGTCTTGTTATACAACTCTAGGCTCCATTTGTTCCCTGGTAAGCTGAGATCTCATTGAAATAGGTATTACTTAGTTAAAACAGTTTTCCATCATGGTGCCATTGAAACCATGAACCCACAAAATGGAAATACATTCAAAGTTATGGCCAAAGACTTAAGCCATTTTTAGAACACTTTTCACCAAATACTTCCACCATCTCGTTGTAGGATCCCACTGATAATGTAGACTTTTAAGCTTAATTTCAATTGTGTAGTTTTTTTTTAGAGTCAAGTTATTTTTTTTAATACTTTCCTCCCTTCTGCACTCACTAAACTGTTTTGCAGGGTCTGTTATTTCTTTTTCTCTTATCTTCCTTTAAGTCCAATGCTACCCAATGCCTGAAAATCAGTAGCTTAGGTAATGTCTTCCAACTTCTAGTCTTCTCTCTTTACTTGAATCATTACAAACATTGAGGACAATGTCCTTATTAGTTGGGGGGTGAATGGTACTAAAGTACAGATCATACATGGTACACATGGTGGCATTGAAATTTAGTTTCAGAGGTTTGAACATACATTGGAAGTTTCAGTCTAAAAGGAAAGTGTTAGGATCATGAGTATATTGATGCTTAAATAGTTTAAGGAGTAGCTTTACTGAGAAGTTAATGGAATAAATTGACACTTGAGTAAAGAAAATAGTCACAACTTTACTGACTGACAAATTGCCACCTTTACAACCTAGGACACTTGAGAAGCAATATGTTCTATGGGGATCGATTGATGTTACATTTGATGCTCTAATAAACCACATCTTAATGGTTTAGAAAGAAACAGAAACAAAATAGAGGCTAAAGTCTCCAAAAAAAAAAGGGAGACAAGTGAATGATGAGGAAAGGGACAAACCAGAGGTCATTGAAAAAAAAAACAAATGTGCTTTTGAAAAAGGCTACCTATCTCTGGGGGTTTTAAAAAAGAAAATCTTTTAAAGTATGGTAGCATGAAAGCCAACAAACAGAAGTGATTTTGAATTAAAGTGAACAAATGTAATGTCGAAAGTGACCTACTAGAAGACATGCAACTCTAGTAACCTAGTCACACAATATCACAATTTGGGTAATGCACCTGTATTATCTATTTCCTATAAGCAGGTGACTGGGTATTGTATGAATTTTTGAGATAAGCTATATTCTGAACTGTGATAGTTGAAATAACCTATGTTTTTTACAAGCCCCTAATTGACAAAATCCTGAATGACAATTCGAATAGTGGAAGGAAAAGAGGGAATCTTGATTTCTTTTTTTATTGCATCATTTGCTAGAGGCTAGCAAAGAGCTAGTTGGGGGTGTGATAGAGAGATAATAGTATATTCAATAAGCTTAAAGTTGAGGAAGTTTCAGATTGAAAACATGTTATATGCCCATTTAATACATTAAAATAGAAGTAAGGAGAGTTGAGGTATGACTAAAATAAAAGGAATATTTTTCTATCTATTCAAGTCACATAAGGACCACGACAACACATTTCAGAAATACTCTAAGTGTTTCACTTATATCCCTCACTCTCTGCTTTTTTATTTTCATTTCCAACCCTAACGTTCAGTGATGAACCGCACAGAACAGGAGGGGATAACCACCCACTCAGGGAAGATTCATGAAAGGAAGTGGAGGGGAGGCATGAGGACAAAGATAAGAAGGAGAGGATTCGGAGAGGACGGGGGGAAGTTTTTGTTGCAGAGTCAATTTTGGAGATTTTCATCCCTTTCTAAAACTATAATCTGTTATGCTTTGTTTGGAATATTTTTTCTATCGCTTGAAAATATACTATGTGTGAGTAAATTCCTAAACCTAGGCTCAAGAGTCCTTTGAATGGGTTGTGTTTCCTATGGTTTAAGATTTCTCATCGTGTTTAGCAAAGTGGTATCCAAAGAGGTTTCTACCATCTGTTACAATGCTGTTTTCAGGATTTGCTTACTAACTCTTCGTTCATCGTTGACCAAAAGGGCACAATGGAATCTTGGGTTGGGTAAGATCTTGGTTTCTGTTAGCACACTTAACGATAGTTTGATATTAATTTGATGGAGGTTATTTCAGAAATTATACTGTGCATGCATGAATCATTTACATCATCCAAACACTTTGTTCTTGATTGAAAGAGTGTTTGAAGGAAATCTAGAAGTCCTAACCCTTTTTGAAATCATGCAGCCTAGGTGTTTGACAAAAGCTTTCTCAGACATTAAAAATTGTTTTAAGGTTCTTTTTTTGAAAATCACCTAGTTTCGATATCCTTGAAAGTACCCTAAGAGATTCAATAGAGTAGATACATTGTTCCAATTGAAAGAAAAAAGCATTAAGAAAAAAACTTCATTTTCATTCCTGTGCATACTAAATCAGACTCAATAGCCGATGGCTTGTTTTCATTCTTTGAACTCTTTTCCTCACCAATCTTTCTAAGTTTTTGAGCAATAAGTACACTCTCACTTTAAACTACAAAAACATCTCGATTCAGTTCTTCGAAGTTTTAATCCCTGTGAATTCGACCTTGGGACTCTCCCTAGAAACAACCTCACACCTTCTACACTTGGGAGGCATTTTAATAGGAGAGACAATTAATATATATTAAGTATGTTTTAAGTATTTGGAATATTTTCAATTTGGTGCATAGTGTTGCTCAAGAAAAAAATTATCTGCTGCGAATATTGTATAATGCTAGATGCATGTTAGGAACATTGCATATTATATGTCATGAATGGGGCAGGTAACTTTGGGTTGCATGTCTCGACCCTTCAAATGTTCATTCGATCCTAAGTGAAATTTGGGGGCATTACAAAAATATTAACATACTATAAATCCAAACCTAATTTTTATATACACATGTTAACACTTCACCATAGCAAGATCTACCCATGATTTCACGAAAAACATCATCAAAATAAAAAAATTTCACATAAACATCAAAATAGTCTCCCAATGAGACATTTTCAGGTTCAAACAAAACTTTCACTCATCAAAATCTCATGAAAAATTACCTAGCATATCCACGTAAACTATACTCAAAGAAGAACAAAATGAATGAAGATAGTTTCATGAGGATCAACCTACAAAGGGCTGAAAAATGCAAGGAAAAAATTGCCATAAAATCTGTTAGAAGCTCTCTCTGTGTTTCTCTATAAATAGGTGAGGGAAAATGCAAATTATGAACTGAAGAATGAGAGAGGCATGATATACATGAGATAGGGCTAACATAGGGTGGTTAAGTGACCCTTGGATGTGAGGTTGGTAGCCAAAAAATGGGGAGAAAGGGGTTGCACAACTACGTTTCCCTAGCTGCACCTTTCCAAGTGATGACTAGTGATGGAGGTTGGCTTTTTGACTTCCATCAAGTGACTCTTGGGGCTAGACTTGAGTGATCTATCTATGCTTGTCTTGGCCTTGGGAGCAGGAAGAAACTTCCTCAAGAAGCCTCCCTTGGTGATGGTTTTAGGTGGTCCAAAAATGGGCCTAGCTTATGGGCTTCAATTTAGGGTTTCAATGGGCTTCATTTGGGGTTTCAGTTATGGGTGAGTCCAAAATAAATTTTTCTTGGCTCAATATGATTACCAAAATGTAAGATAGTGGTTAAGGGTGTATAAGTGTATAATCAAGTGATTAATAGCATGTGAAAGTGATTAATCCAAGTGATTAAATAGTTAATCAAAATCGTTCACTAAAGGGTTTGAAACAAAGTTTAGGGTTTTGATTGAAATCCAATGGTTTGGGGTTTCACTAGGGTTGAACCTCTCTTTTGGTTGATCAAAAACTATTTTGGTTGGTCGGAATAGTGTTTGCATAGGTGACATGATCACATGGCTTGAATTACCATTCATTCCATCACAAATCAATACCTCATAACAAGTGTCCTATTTCTTTTCCAATGAAGGGCTAGGATTATGTCATGTGTCCATACAAAAGAAACCCTATTGATTTTAAGTAGATTTGGATATTCTACATGATAATTTGACAATCGTTTGAACTGAGTGTCACATGGCACTATCCTGGGTGTTACTATTCACCTAAAAAAATGCAAAAATTATTATTGTGCCATAAAATCTTAAATAATTATACGAGTTTAGTGGTACAATTCGTTTAATGAAAATTGACTCTTAAGTGCCTTGATTAAATAGAAAAGCACTCTTAGTTATTATTCATCCGGGAAATGGAAAACATATTATTGCATCATAAAATCCTAAATAATCATACAAGAATAATGGTATAATTTTTTTTTTTTTTTTGCAAAATTATATTCCTAAGTGCCATAAATAAATAGAAATGCAACTTTGTCACCATAGTGGGTCAAAATCTAACTATGGTGACAAACTAAAACCTAAATTGTTGCCCGATTCATGAAATACTTTTCGGGATTTCATGACGCTTCTAGGGTTGTTACACTAGGAAAGCTTGTTTGCTCAAGAATTGGATGAGATCATGAGAATCATATCAAATTTGGAGTATTTAATTGTCGTAGAATAAAAGAAAAGAAAAAAGAATTTATTAACATAAAATGATTATTTTGTGAAGAACTTATTTATTCACATGATTTTTTTATTCACTTACTTATTAATGGTAATACAAACAATACAAAATAATAATAATAATTCTAACAACTTTTATATTATTAGCTACTTTTTAAGTTTATTCTTGATCTATAATAGTTTTTCTTAAAAGTTAGAAAAACATGAGCAAACTAATAACAATTGTTTTTTTTTTTAAAAAAGACGTAGACAATTTGGAGATTAATATATGTTTAGAGAACTCTGGAACAACGAAGCGTGATACTTCTATCATTGATGAGCATTCGTCTTAAACCTCAAAAATCCAACATGAAGAGATGGATGCTACCTCTTTGGAACGTGATCTAAGATTACGTCCACAAATATTGAAGTTTCCTACTAACCTACAAGATGATATTCAACATGCCTATCTTAAAGCTAATCCATATCAACCTAAACTTTCAAAATAACCATTTTTAGGAATGGGTAATTAGTGTCGCTGATTTCAACTTTCTTGGTTTCAAAGATACTCAAATTAGTTGAAGATTCTTTCATGAAACTTATAAAAGCTATATTGTGTACTCGAATGGAAGATGAGTTTCTTGTAGATCATTGCTAGTTTATTTTGAGAAAGAAATTGGCAAGAATTTTACTTCAGGGATGATAATGAACGAAATTTATTCCATGAAAGATAGTTGTCGAGGTTAATTCGAAAGGAAAATCCTAAATTCATATTTCAATTTCTTTTCTTTTCATAAAGGTCTAGCAAAATAGAAAATTTTTTGCACTTCAAAGGAAAAATTATCTTATCAGATAATTTATAGACACATTTTTTGTATAAAATTTTATGAAAGTGAAGGAAAATGATTACCTATGCTAACACATACAAAACACTTTGTTGATCACCCCCACCCCCCAATACACCAAATCCTAGTTCTGTTCTTGCCCACACACCTCCACTAGGAAGGTGCGTGATTTGGGTAGAGAGAGAGAAAGAGAGAGAGAGAGAGAGAGAGAGAGAGAGAGAGAGTAGAGCCTGAGGACTCTGCTAGTGGTGGTCATATATAGTTTAGAGGATTGAACATTGATAAATCTAGTCAAATTGACTAGAAACAATGGAAGCCATAAAGGATGGGTGGAGAGGGAGAGGAGGCTAAAAGTGGAGGAAAAGTGGAGGAAAAGATGAGAGAAAAAACAGAGAAGGAATGGGACGAGAGGGACATATAATTTTTCCTTGAGAAGAGGAGGGGGGAGGGAGGCATGTACGTAGAGAAAACCGAAGGGTTTGTTGAATAACTCCCCATTTGGGGCTTACTTATTGGTTAGATCAAAGACCCATTCGGCTACCTAGGATGGCACTCCATACAAGGCTTCTAAATGATCAATGTGGTAGCAAGTTTGGATGCGAAGGAAATTTTAGTAGAGTTTCAAAGTGAATTCCACTAGCAAGTCTATTATATGGCACTTAAATAATCCAATGTTGTGATTTCCCTAAAGTTTCCATCGAAATAAAGGTTGTCACACTAAATTTAGCTTAACTCGTTTAAATGTTCTCCCATGGGAAAATCAGACCTTTCATAGGAGTATAATGTATGGTAAAATGATTTTTCTTCAAACACCTAACTCTCTATCTTCTTTTGTTTCTCAACTGAATATATTGTGTCAAAGGAAGTGTGCTCTTGTGACGCCCCCAACCAACACTTGGGATGGAACGGAGACTTAGAGCATCGGAACATATAACAAAAGATTACATACCCCCGTACATGATAGTTAACATGTAATGCATCCTATGAGTGCATCTAGCTGAATGCAATATTCGCAGTAGATTAAAGGTGACTAAATAAAACTTATGCCAAAATAACTAAAACATCCAAATTCATTCATAACCATCATAAGTTCAAATCAACGGTAGCATAATCTAGTACAGATATTCATAATAAGGAGTCTCCATTGCTAAATCAACTACTTCATACGTTCTAATACACGAAGAGTTAGGGCTATAAACATCAAGATGAGGTCCAATCTTTTGTCGAGGTCCTAACCTCTTCAATCACTTGGATCCACTAGTCCATCTAGTCCATCCTCGTTGACCTCTTCAATCACTTGGATCCACTAGTCCATCTAGTCCGTTCTCGTCGAGTCCTGACACAACTTTCATTATTTTGAGTATAATGATAATGGGTCCACAAGGGGTGAGATTTACTTGAAATTTCAGTAAGTTAGACAACCAATGTGCACAAATATAAATTATGCATGATAAATGATAAATATGAAATCCCATCGAGATTCCTCAACATTTCAGAAAATTGAGACACACATCTCTTATAGAGAACATTTTTCACTTCAATTGACAAAATTATCATAACGTTTTATCATTTATAGCAATTCATACTTAACCATAACAATTAATACTTAATTGTAATATTATAGTGTATGGTATTGTCACAGTTCTCCATATACACTATGAGTACCTGCTGATGACCATACTGCAACTCACATTGAAACTACTTTGTCTGCAGACTCATTCTCAATGCATATGTAATATAACATAACATCATAACATGTACACCCACCAACCTTAGGTGTCGTAACATTTGACTTTACTCTGACATTCTTTAAAAAGAACCCATTTGAAGTCTGCTGACTGTTCTTTGTCAACCCAGGAGTTCACTCCATTCTTAAATACTTCAGAGTAAACAGAAGAGTTCTACTAGGATAATTTCTCATCCTAGACTTTGGGGCCATGATAAAAATTATTATCATGCTATGTTTGAGAAATGTAATTCATGACATGTGTATGTGTAGCAAGCTTTCGTGTGAAAATGACATTTATATGCATATGCTAAAAATGGTGAAACTTTCACATGTCATGTAGATATGTACTCAATGTATCATATAACATGATATTTTATGCTCAAAATGACAATTATAACATGAATGTGGTATTTATCAATAAATCATAAATAACTTATCAATGTGTAAGTTAATTAGAGGCCAACTTACAAACTTCCTGAGTTTGGAAATATTGTAGTGGCTGAAATCAAATTTGTACTAAGTTAGGATTTGTACTACTATGAAACATGTTCATAAAAAAAAGGTTTAAAAAATAGTATTTAAAAAAATACTCCTAAATTCTAAAAAATTGCCACTAAGGCCCTAATTTTTCACTATTTACAAATAAACCTCAAATTTAACCAAACTTCATGGACCTCATATTTTTCATATTCTCAAACCATCTATACCCTTAAAATTGTAAAATTCAAAGCGAAAATAGTTTAAACATACACAACCCATGGCATGCACTCTAGTTGATGCCCAAGTGTACTTTCAACTATATCTCCCTATGAATGCATGCATATATAATTTTCTTAAATCGGAAATAATCACTATAGTCCTTAATGGCATGATAAAGGCTACATCTTAGGTGAGCAAGTTCATCCCAACACTTAATCATGGATAAAAACCTTAATCTCCATTAATCATCCATTAATTAAGCACGATACTTTTAGCCTAAATCACAAAGTCATGCTTTTAAAATTCACCCAAAACATTTATTTTCATTTTTATCCCAATCACAAGGTCTTCTAAATGCTCATTGATGAAGCCTAGGTGAAATAAAATCAAGATTGCATGCCTTCATCACAAAATTAAAAACCATGCATGATTCAATGATCAATTCAAAATAGAATTAAAACCTACGATAGCATTCTTCTAATCACAAAATCAAACCTTCAAGGATCATTATAAGACATTAATAAATCATATCAAAATATGCTAAGACATGCCATAGCTAAAAGTTTCACTTAAAACAATTTAAACACTTAATCCATCCTTAATGAACCCAGTTTTGAAGCATGTTAGCATTTTCTAAACTCAACCAAAATTCACTTCAACACTTAAAAGGAAGACTTGACGTGCAAACTAAGATCTAGGACAAGAAAACTTACAATTTTCGTGGCCATCGAAAACTCCCAACACAAGAACTCCCAAGAACAATCAAGCACACCCACACCTTTTGGATTCACTCTTAACTCTTAGAAGGAAGAAGGCTCTCAATGCTCAAGAGTGTCAAATTGGATTGAATGCCTCCTTTGTGGATTTTCTTTCATTATATAAGCACAAGTGTGCATGATACATGGCTAGAATCAAGACAAATTTACAGTAATGAAATCTGTTTACAAAAGGAAACTAGGACTACATACATAATCTGTCGAAGTAAGGAACATGATATATCTAAGTAAGGAATTATATATATATATATATATATTAGGAAAGCTAAATAAGGAAGGTAGGAAAGCTTGATAAGGAAGGTGCTACTGTCAAATAGGAGCTTGGAGATGACGTGTGGAGGAAATGAGGGAATGGAGGGGCCTTTTATAGGGAACAATGGGGGAGGGGGTGTTAGCCTTAGTCCATGGTGATTGGGTGAAGTGGGCAATAGTATAAGGAGGTGAAGTTTCCTTGGTTGCTTCACCTTGTGTAGGTGAATAGTGACCCAAATCAAATGATTTTCTTCATTTTCAGGTGCTGCCATGCAAGAAAGGGTGCAGGTGCTGCCATGGTGCATCATTTGAAGAAAAATAAAAGAAAAAGGTTTATGACATAAAGCATAGTAGCCAACGAGTTCAAGGATGAAATCCTTGGACAATTTTGATCATTTTATTGACTCACCCTCTTGTCCTCTCTTCATGGCTGTTTTATATAGGTCATATGTTACCCTTGAAATGCTTTTCTAGTGGTGGAAGGAGGGGGACTGGCTGCCAAGTGATGATGGAATGGCAGCTCAAAGGGAAGAGATGAAGGAAAGGGTGTTGCCAAGTGGTGGTGGCTTGAAGCCATCAGTTTGGTATAATTGTTTTGTGGGAAAAACTTGGTCAAATGCTCATAATGAAATTGAGGGTCTCTTGGGGATTGGAACATGATAGAGGTGGCGTGAGGGTGTGGGTCATTTGAGAGTAGAAAATCAAACAAAATGCAAGCATTCGGTTTCCATCCAACTAGTGTTTAGGTGCATTCAGTTTTGGGTTTTTGGTTGCGTTTTTGAAACTGATTTTGTCCATAAATTGGTCTAATCCTAAAGGGATGATATGAGGTATTTAAAGACCATAGTGCCCAACAGAAAAAGGGACAAAAAGTTTGGACTAGGGGCTGTTCAATCCATTGCACACAAGGGCACACATATGTGTCGATTGGTGTGGTTTTAGGGTTTTGATATGTCATTACTCTTAATGACATGTATGGAAATTTATCTAGGGTTCTAATATGATCTAAGAATGATGCAATTGAATAATAAAACAAGAAAATTTCAGATCAAAAAGGCTAAAAAGATTAAGAAATAAAATTAAGCTCAAAACATGGTTCAAAAATACCAATCATGGACAAGTTGATTAATGCCCTTAACTCAAATTAGAAGCTTGATTATAAATAATTAGGAGTCCTAAGGGGCGTGGATTTCCATTTGGGCTTGAGCAAACCAATAGTATGGCGTATTGGGTTTCAAAGAGAAAAGTGAAAAGTTGCAAGACAAGGCCCAAGCTTAAAAAGCCTTGAGCGTGAGTTGCATAGTTCATGGGCTTTGGTTGGGAGGCCTTAGTTCCAGATTATGAGATTTCTCAATATCCACAAAGATGGGACTTGAAAGGTGACTTGCCTTAAAAAGTGTTTTAATAATTACTCCCAAGTATAAGAGTTGTCAAGTAGTAATAGGGAAGTCCTTAAGGTTCTGCTTGGCTATTGAGATTTCTTAGATGAGAATTTTGACTTTTAAAATGAAATATTAAAATATTATATTTTAATATTATTATTATTTTGGGATTTGAAAAAGTTAAAAAAAATTGAATTGTTTATTATATTTTGAATGGGGATTTGGAAAAGTTGTAATAATGAAATGAGAATTTTGTGTTTGAGATGAGAAATCTTGATGGTCAAACCATACCTTAGAGTCATTTCCTCAAGAAATGATTAGTTTAATATTCAAATTCATTCACTATCGAAAATAAAAGAAAATTATTGACTAAAGCTATTTACAATGATATTCACAATGAGAATTGATTCTTTTTGGACATTGTTAAAAGTGCCTTGTTTCCTTTTGTATAAGATGGTGAGTGAATGCTTTAGGATATGCATGAAAAATAAGGAAAAAAATGTGTTGAACACGATTAGGGAATAGGAAATATTTAGCTAGCATCTAAGAATTTTTGCTCTAATGCACCTTAAAGCTACTTTAATCACTTCCATACATTAAGTGGATTCGTGAATGTGCATTGATTAAATTATGATTATCCTCGCTTAAGAAGCTAAACCACATTCATCAATGTCATCAAATTCAATGTTTACAATCAATAAAAGGAAGTCCACGGAGCTTACGTTCTAAGGGACATTTCATCAAACACTATATGTGCAAATCAAAAAGTCACTATTTTCAATTCCATAGAGTTCAATCTAATCTAAAAAAAATTACACTACTTAATATCATTTGACACAATTGAATATAATCCAACGCGCAAGTGACACCAAGCAACCAACGTAAATCAAGCAAAACTATAACCCAAAATAGTCCAACTTAAATCAACAAATCCAACAAAGCATGAAGATAAATCCAACACAAGTCACCACTAGAAATACTAACAAAAATGAAAATTAAACCGCTACTAGGAAGAGAGATTTAAAGCCACCAAAAATAAATTCAAACACTAGTAACTACCGAAAATACAAGATTGAACTTAAGGGAAACTGAATGAGAAAAGCTCAAATATAAATGCAATAAAAATGAAACAACACGGCTGGAATTTATTAAGAGCAGATTGTTGTGATCGAAAGTGAGGAATGGTGGAACTTGGGAGTTGGTTGAAAAACAGTCTACAACCCTCTAGTAAGCGTCTATTCTTCTCCCCTCATCTGGTGCTTCCCAGTGTTTTTTTCTTTTTTTTCAACCCCTCTATTTCAACTGCAATACTTTTCTTTTCAGCGTCAAACGTCCGCCCAGAAAAGTAAAATCTCTCCTATCTCCCGAAGCCAAAGCTCCCACAAGTCTTTTTTTCGTAAAAACAATTTTTCCCCTCTCATTTCATTCCCAAGCCAGCGTGCGTCTCATAAAAACCAGCTGCTTTCTTTTTTGGTTCATCCAGAACCCCAAGCTTCCACATGTTAGTTAACATGGGATCATAACAGCTGTAGAAAAACAACAGCGTGTTTTGATCTTTGACATAGAGCTTGTGCTTTTTCCATGAAGTGCTTTCCGCATCATGTGATGCTGCTATGCATGAATTTCGTATTTAGTTTCGGTGTGGTGAGTGGCAGGGGTATTAGAATGAGTTGAAGAGTCAAAAGGTGCATGCGGGTCCACTTTGAAGACAAGCCAAAAGGTTCACAAGCTGTGTCAGGCGTATAGAATTGGTCCCGTGGTTCCCATTGAAGCCTGTTGCCAAGCAACAGCTTGTAGGGTCAAAAGAGTCAACTTCATGTGTGTCCGACATGCATCCAAAGGTGGTCCCCATTGAAGACAGGGAATTGGACTGACTACGGTGTTGTGTTTTGACACAGGGAATTGTTGAAGGCAAGGATATTGCGGGGTCTTCCACATTGGTGCATTGCATGGTTAGACCTGTTTGGAGTTCCCTCCGTAAAATCCACAAATCTGTAAACTCCTTTCTTTCCAAAATGCATGCCTTTTTCCGTAATTCCCTTATTTTCATGACCACAAGTGAGGTGAATTTGGGTCCTCATGGCTTCCTTGAGATGCATTCCAAAATGATGAAGGTGTAGGGTGTGATGACCCGTTTTTACGTGTATTTTCACTAAGGGAGTTGTTTTTAATTTAATTAATATAGTAGTTCTTTTATTTTAAATTATTGTATTTTAAATTGGTTTTTATTTTATTTGATGTGGTGTTTAATTTATTTTAGTCATTTTATGTTTTTGAAATCGTTTTCGGCGGATCAGTTTTTGGTTTCCGGAGTGAGGACTGGACCTCATTTCTTTTCCCTTATCTTTTCTTTTTCCCTTTTCTTTTTCTTTCCTTTTCTTTCTTTTTCTTTTTTCTTCTTCTTCTTTCTTCTTCTCTTTCCCCGCACGCCTGAACAGCTCCATTTCTCCCATTTCCCGTCGCCGCCGTTGACTAGTCCAAACCTGCTGCTCACCGACAACATGGTAGTCACAGCCACCGGCGTTCGAACCCCCCTCCGGCTGGCGCACCACCCCACCAAATATCTTCCCCATCCGGCCAGCCGTTAGCCTCCTACGCCACATCTAAGCCACACGGATTTTCACCGATTTCGACACCGTCGCACCACCTCCGGCCACCATCTCTTCACAGCTTCTTTCTCTACCTCTTGCCGACCTAACCCACCTAGTTTCGGCCCCAATCCGTTGCCGGAGCAGCTCCCACGAGCTCATCTTCGTTCAGCCCATTTTTAGCCTTCCACCGCTGTTTCCACCACCACCCACGGCCAAAGCTCACTTCCATTAGCTTCATAAACATCCATAGGCCTTTCCCTATCAATTTCGTGTCTTAGTTTGTCCCCGTTCGAAAGTGGGTAATTTATTACCCACGGCCACAATGTAAATTACACTGTTACGTTGTTTTTTCTCCGCTTTTTACAATGCCGCGAGCTTTCAAAAATAATTTTTCAAACTTTACTTTTAGATTTAAATATATTTTTCTCTTACAATAAATATTTGCTATTGGTTGGTTGATTCCGGACTGAGTCCGAGGAGTTCGAGGGTCGGATGGATGAGGATGGAGTTGCTTGGTTTGGCTGTTTGTGCTTGGTTGGTTGTTTTGTGCATTGAGGTTGCATTTACATGGTGCATGCACGAGCATTTTATTTAAATTGAGAAAATCCAGTTTTATTGACGTAAATGGATTTTCGGGTGCGTGTGTCTCACGAGCCCAAGTTGGGATGGGTTATTATGTTGGTGGAGCTCCTCTGTGCACTCGGGAGCGTAAAATACTGAGTGATGTTCCCTGAGTTGTTGCTGGGCGACAACGGGAGCGGGCAGGATGGTAACGCTCTACGCATCGACTCTGTGGCCCTTCGCTGCCGAGGGCTAGAGGATGCTTGGCTACGAACGTGCGGTGTGGCACAGGAGCCAGGATGTGCGGATGACCCCTAGGGGAGGTCATGGTGCATACGAATTAATTGGTTAATGGATATGAGTTGGATATGAGCCAAATGAGACTTTTGGCGAGGTTTGGAAAATAATATGTTTTTGGGGCCAAATGAGATTTTTGGCGTGCGTGGAAAAATGAGTTTTTACGGGACATGTGCATTGGCTTTTCTTTCATGCATATTGTTTGAGTTTTATATGTTTTTATCTATTAGTGTTTAGATTTTACTTACCTGGGGCACCAATTTTGATTCCGTAGATTTTTGTGCAAAGTTAAAGGAAGAGGAGGAGGCTGAGCCCGAGGATGCGGCTCCGCCGGAGTTTTGAGTGGAAGTTAATGTCTTGTTGTTGGATTTGAATAATATTTGTGTTTTGTAATATTTTAATATATATGTTTTGAACAGTTTTGTATTAAACTAAGAAAAATTCTAGTACTTAGTGTGACTTTCGTTATCTGTTGTGTGTTCCTTTTTGCACATTTGTTGCTTTTACACACACTTGGCACACGTCGATAGGGTGGTGACCCGTGATGTCATCATCCGAACGTCTCGATTTTCCCGTGTCCGTGCGTGGGAATTTAGGGACATCATAGGTGGTATCAGAGCGGTTTGGTTCTGGGTAAAACCACATGTCCCGTAGGTAGTACCAGAATGTTTTTAAAGTTGTGCTTTAAAATTTATTTTAAGTATAGTTGCTATTTGAGTTGTTTTGAATTTATTTGAGCTGGTTTGCTTGTTTTTATTTATTTAGTTATGTTATTGCATGCTGGTTTCTTTTCGTTTTCTTGTTGTGTGGTTTCGGTTTTGGTTTTGGTTTTATGTTGTTGGTTTTATTCGTTTCTTAAAGGGAGTCAAAGGTTGTGTTGTGGCAGGAAGGCATTATAATCGAGGATACTATTATTAGGCACGAACATTTGGTGTAGTAGGTTTGAATTTTTAGCGATGTGGTTTGCTTGTATGATGTTGAGGTCTAGAAGGAATGTCATGGTTTAGGCAATCTTTGTAAGGTGGGAACTCACGTAGCAATGAGGAGAGGAATTAGCTTTAAGTTGCTTAAGATGATTGAGGTCAAGGTTTTGTAGAATTTATGTAACGAGGCTATAGTATAGGAGAGTGTAGGTTCAACGAACGTTAAGGATATGTTTAATGGAATTTTATTTAAGGTTTGGGGTCTTTTGCTGCTGTGACCTGGTAGCGCTTTAAGAAAGAATTTAATGATCACTTCTTTCCCGCTTCCGTGAGGCGGCAAAAAGCAAGAGAGTTCTCAAGCTTCGTCCAAGGGAGCATCACCGTGGAACAGTATGCCCGGAGATTTATAGAACTTGGGCGATTTGCTCCCCACCTCATCGCCTCGGAGGAGATACAGGCCAAGCGTTTCCAGGAGGGTCTACGTCCTGATATACGCTGATGGTGGTCAGCCACCGGATACCCACTTTTCAGGATTTAATGGATGTGGCCACTCTTGTAGAGCGAGAGAATAATTTGAGCATGGGCTCCCCTCTAGGACATAAGAGGCGGAGTTTTTCTGGTAAAGGAAGTAGTTCGGATTCGCCTCAGAAATTTGTTCAGTGGACCGGGACTCGACCACAAGCGTCCTCAGGTGTACGTATGGGAGGATGGGTGTCAATTTGCAAAATTTGTAACAGAGCTCATGAAGGCGAGTGTCAGCTAAGCGGTGGAATCCATTGTTACCGATGTGGCCAAGTGGGACATTTCGCTCGTGAGTGCCCCGTTAGAGTTCAAGGAAGCCGTGGAGCTCATCGCAGTGGTAGAACTAACCAGAGGCAATTAGCTTGGGCTCGAATGTACGCAGTGACTCTTGGTACCATTGGAGGCGAGGTTACAGAGACTCAGAATGCTGGAGTCATGGCAGGTAGGGGTCTAATCTAATCTTTAGTGATGAACGCCTTGTGTGGTTTGTTTTTTGTTTATATATTATCGAAGCTTGGAGAGAGTGGCATGATCTGGGTGATCTTTTAGGGAAGTAGAATAATTGAGTTCTTTGGTTCCGTGGAGTTTATGAAAATGGTGTATAACATAGTAGGTTATAAGTTCAACAAATTTCGATGTTAGATTTTATGAAGTTTCAGCAAAGCTTTAAAGTTTGGGGCCTTATAGATTTTAGGAAAATAAGTTTATGGTAATTAAGGTGTTAGGTTCGATAAGCTTTGGGGGGGGGGGGGAATAATTAAATTTCAAGTTTTAGATTTCGTGATTCGGATGGGTAAATTGGTGGCAATTGGGGCTTTAGATTTGACAAGCTTTTAAGGCGAATGTTTTGGATTAAAGCCAGCAATTCAGAACATGATTTATTATCTAGTAATGTTTTAGAATTTGAAAGATTTGGGAGTCGATTTTTTCTTTATGGGATGTAAGTTCCTTGATTTTAGAAGTTCCGGAAGATGATTCTTATTTGATTTAAGGTTTTAGAATTGCAGAGTTGAAGGACTGATTTATAATAAGAATTGAGTTCTTAGTTTTACAGATTTAGTGTTGTAGCTTGATCTACTCTAGTGAGTGATTAGTTTGTAACCATTAAAATGGGGGTGATTGGAGTTGAGTTATTGATATGAGAATTTTTCTAGAGTAGATTTCTTTGAGGATTGAAGATATCGAGCTAGTTTAGAAAATAATTATTGTTAACCCGAGGTTGTAGTGGCAGATTTTAGAAAATGATTCTATCTATTCGAAAGATATAGGTCCATCAGGGTGTTGGAAATAGTAGATTTTGTGTTGGTATTGAATATGATTGAATTTGAGGCTATACGATCCGTAGACTTTTGGGAATGGATTCTTAGCAGGTTTAAGGTCACTCTCGGTACCAAACTTTAAGCAATGGCTAGTTGCTTATTTAAGGATATAAGTTGAGTAGATTCAGGAAGGATTCTTGTTGAGTTGAGGATATAAGTCCAGGTGATGGAAATGTGATAATGAATCACTTGTACGTTTGAATGATTTTTGGTGTTGGCTAAGAGTGCATGAGATCGATGAGTAGTAATGGTAAGTGCGTATGGATTTCAGGGAGCGCTGGTCCTAGTCTCATCTATTTTTGGCTTGGTAGGAGTTGAAGAGGAATCTGTGTGGTAATATTAAATTCAAGAGATTTTGACTTTGAGTCGTTTGGTAAGTTGAACGGAATGTGCAGTCGAAGCGGGTTACCCATTGGGATGATGGTTTGAAATGACTGTTGTGTTTATCTTGAGAATTAATTGCGACTTGAAGTCATAGGAATTTAAATTTTTTAGGCTATACTATTCTTTGGAGATCAAGTATCCAGTTGGGAGAATTTGGGATATTGTTAATTAACTTGAAAAGAGTTGTTAGGTCACCATGTGTGGTATGTAATCTTGGAAATCTTGGAAGTTGAAACTTATGCACCAACGGTGGGTAGCATAATCATATGTGTGAAGTAATAAAGCATTAGGATCCATGAGTGTTGTTTAATAGTTTTTGATGGATTGAAGATTTAAACAGTATGGCCTATCTTGAGATTTATATGTGAAGTGCTATTGAAGGAATTAGTTGTGCTAAAACTAGAGTTTTTGAGAGTACAAGTAGGTGGGTGAGTTACCAAGAGCATCTCGATTATGTCTAGGTGAAGTCAATGGTAATTTATAGTGAGTTAGTTATTGCAAGATTAGATGTTATTCAAAATATAGGTAATGAGCTCGAAGCGTGGGATATCGGATAGAGGTTATAGGCGCTCTCGTTGGTTGGCCGGAAAGGACTTGGGCCTTTTGGAGATGTTCCTTATCTTTAGAAGAGACAGGTGTATTTTGGGATGATGTTATGTGTTTTCAAATTGAAGCCTGGAGGTTGATTAGTATTGATTTCTGTCATCAATCAATGTATGTATTTTTGCGAAATGTTGGTTTTTATTTAGGGCAACGATGGCCAACTGAGGAATGAATAGAGATTTGTGGGTGTTGGAGGTATATGATTTTCTATGGAAATGTGGTAAAGATTTTCTTGTGATTAGGTGTGGATTGAGCTTGTACTTCAGGATATTATTTTTGAGGATATAGCCTTTATGTGTTTTGGTAAGTTATCAGAGTGCGCGCAAAAACATGATTTTTGGAGATAATTAGAAGTTCAAATTTTGTATCGACTTTGAAGAATTAGTAGTGATTCAAAGTTTTAATGGGAGATTAATCATTTGGTCGTGCAATTTGGTTTATGGATGGTTAACTTTGGAAGTGGCTATTAGGTTACCAAAGTTGTAATGGGATGAAAGTTTGGAAGGTAAAGCAGAGACGTCGTTGATATTAGTAATTTATGGTGTGAAGATAATAACCATTGGATTTGTTGGGAGTTGTCGATGATATGTATCTCTCAATTATGTTCAGAGTTGTATCTTATATCTTTTGGTGCTGGTGTTTGATCTTGCAAATTTCGAGGACGAAATTTGTTTTTAAGGGGGGGAGGATGTGATGACCCCTTTTTACGTGTATTTTCATTGAAGGAGTTGTTTTTAATTTAATTAATATAGTAGTTCTTTCATTTTAAATTATTTTATTTTAAATTAGTTTTTATTTTATTTGATGTGGTGTTTAATTTATTTTAGTCGTTTTATGTTTTTGAAATCGTTTTCGGCGGATCAGTTTTTGGTTTCCGGAGTGAGGACTAGACCTCATTTCTTTTCCCTCATCTTTTCTTTTTCCCTTTTCTTTTTCTTTCCTTTTCTTTCTTTTTCTTTTTTCTTCTTCTTTCTTCTTCTCTTTCCCCGCACGCCCGAACAGCTCCATTTCTCCCATTTCCCGTTGTCGCCGTTGACCAGCCCAGACCCGGCGACGTGGCCATCACAGCCATGGGCGTTCGAACCCCCTCTGGCCGGCGCACCACCCCACCAAATATCTCCCCCATCCAGCCAGTTGTTAGCCTCTTACGCCACATCTAAGCCACACGGATTTTCACCGATTCCAGCGCCGTCGCACCTCCTCCGGCCACCATCTCTTCACAACTTCTTCCTCTACCTCTTGCTGACTTAACCCACCTAATTTCGGCCCCGATCAGTTGCCGGAGCAGCTCCCACATGCTCATCTCCGTTCAACCCATTTTTGGCCTTCCATCGCCGTTTCTACCACCACCCACGGCCAAAGCTCACTTCCATTAGCTTCATAAACATTCCTAGGTCTTTCCCTATCAATTTCGTGTCTTAGTTTGTCCCCGTTCGAAGTAATTTATTACCCATGGCCACAGTGTAAATTACACTATTATGTTACTTTTCCTCCGCCTTTTGCAATACCGCGAGCTTTCAAAAAATACCGTATAGCGCTGTAAGTATTTTCCAAACTTTACTTTTAGATTTAAATATATTTTTCTCTTACAATAAATATTTGTTGTTGGTTGGTTGATTCCGGACTGAATCCGAGGAGTTCGGGGGTCGGATGGATGAGGACGGAGTTGCTTAGTTTGGCTGTTTGTGCTTGGTTGGTTGTTTTGTGCATTGAGGTTGCATTTACATGGTGCATGCACGAGCATTTTATTTAAATTGAGAAAATTCTATTTTGTTGGCGTAAATGGATTTTCTGGTGCATGTGTCTCATGAGCTCAAGCCGGGATGGGTTATTATCTCAGTGGAGCTCCTCTGTTCACTCAGGAGCGTAAAATACTGAGTGATGTCCCCTGAGTTTTTGTTGGGCGACAACGGGAGCAGGCGGGATGGTAACGCTCTACGCACCGACTCCGTGGCCCTTCGAACGGGCGGGGCGCGGAACTGAGCATCGCTCGTTTAGGTGTCATACGCGTGGTCTTTACCCGCGATATGGCACAGGAGCCAAGGTGTACGGATGACCCCTAGGGGAGGTCATGGTGCATACGGATTAATTGGTTAATGGATATGAGTTGGATATGAGCCAAATGAGACTTTTGGCGAGGTTTGGAAAATAATATGTTTTTGGAGCTAAATGGGATTTTTGACGTGCGTGGAAAAATGAGGTTTTACGGGACATGTGCATTGGCTTTTCTTTCATGCATATTGTTTGAGTTTTATATGTTTTTATCTATTGGTGTTTGGATTTTACTTACCTGCGGTACCATTTTTGGTTTCGTAGATTTTTGTGCAGAGTTTGAGGAAAAGGAGGAGGCTGAGCCCGAGGATGTGGCTCCGCCGGAGTTTTGAGTGGAAGTTAATGTCTTGTTGTTGGATTTGAATAATACTTATGTTTTGTAATATTTTAATATGTATGTTTTGAACAGCTTTGTATTAAACTAAGAAAAATTCTGGCACTTAGTGTGACTTTCGTTATCCGTTGCGTGTTTCTTTTTATACATTTGTTGCTTTTACACACACTTGGCACACGTTGATAGGGTGGTGATCCGTGATGTCATCATCCGGACGTCTCGATTTTCCCGTGTCCGTGCATGGGGATTTGGGGGCGTCACACAGGGGCTACGTGCCTCTTTCGTCAAATCCAAAAAATGAGATTAAAAATGCTGTGAATTAATTTGAAATTTCCACATGGCCATCTACATATATGCACAACATTTAACTTCCTCAATTTCATGTAATAACTTAGAAATTAAGATCATAAAATTAGGCTATTATCAACTGAGTTAGAATTGATTTATCGAAACTCAACTCATTCAATTACTAGTAGGAAAAGTGTGATTGATTCAAATTTAAGTGCAAAATAATCACAATATTATAGCTCAATCAAAAGGCTTGCCTTATCATGAATGGGTTATAGGTTAAACGTAACACCAAGCTAGACCTAAAGGGGCTTACGCATTCCTCATACTTGGGCCAATCCTTTCAAATGCTACACACCAAGACTTAAACTCTTATAAGGCTTCTAAGTCTTGGCCCATAACTTTTTAAAAGTTATCTCTCTTTTCTTTTCTTTTCTTCTCTTTCTTTTCTTTCTTTTATATATATATATATATATATATAATTTTTTGAAGGTAGAACAAATTCCATTTATTCATAAAGGGACGTTACAACTTTGACCTGAGACATACATAATACAAGCCAACTATTGTTTTCAAAACTCCCCAATACACAAATTTCTTTATGATTGACATGGTCTAGTCCATTGATATAACTCTCTACAGACAAACCACCTGAGAACCAGCACTCTGTTCTAAGACAGATTTCACAAACGCTACATTTTGTCCTAAGACATAATTAAAACAACCCCACACTCTATCTAAGATGGAGTAGATGACACACTCTATGGACAAAAATCTAAGAGACTATTTTTTATTAACCTAAAACACAAAGAATAACAAAAACGTAAAAGATACTTGGGAAAATAGAGAATTAAAGCTTGCAAAGCTATAGTTCTGCATTTTCAACCAGGAAATAAAAAATGCAAACACAGAGAATGTGATGACGTGTGAGGGAAACACTTCGCCTTGGAGTCTTCACGGCCATCACCACTCTACGTGGGGTCCAGCTGTCACCCAACTCCACCATAGCACCTCCTACACAGCCACCTTGTAAAACCCCCCGCACGACATCTAGCAACACTAACCAACGTTGCGACTTAGGAGCACCCAGCGTATCAACATCATTCAACACAAAAATCGACCCAAGACACCATCACGCCTTTAGAACCCATGGTGTTTCTGCAACCATCAGCACACAGCAAAGCTTTGTTCCTCACTCTCGAAAATAGAGTGTAGGCTTCTCCATCTTGAAGTGTTGCAAGCCACTCTCATAGAGACTCCACCACAAAAATAGTTGCCAAGAGCTGTCCGGCACCCCAATCCGTCAAAAGCCTCTCCTGGTCTCTCACAGTCTCTTTCGCCCTACTTAGAACAAGAAAAACAAACAAAACTAGAAAAAAATACAAGAAAAAACTAGAGAGAATAGGGAGAAGGGATGAGGGAGGAAAGGAGGAGGGAGGGAAGGAGGAGCCAAAGCTCCAACCCCCCTCCGCTGGTCTAGGTTTTTTAAGGGGGCGGTTGGCTAGAGAGAAAAGGGGGGAGAGCGAGATAGGGTTTTTACTAGCATGAAAGTGAACTTTCTAAAAAGGCCTTTTAGTCTTGGCCTATAACTTTTTAAAAGTTCTAAGGGCCTTAAATGAATCACTAATAGGCTTGCTTACTAAACCATTTAGTCTTAACCCTCAAGCTTAACCATTAATAACACTAAGTGCCATGGTCTAAATAAGTCTAACTATCTCCAATAAAATAAAATAAAATAAATGATATAATAATAATTCTTATAAATATGTATATATAAAGCCCAAAGTTATAAGTTTGTACTAAGGACGATTAAAGGTTAATCCTAATGGGTAATTAGGCGCGAAGTTTCAGTTTTGCTCTAATAAATTACACTTCCCATTGAACAAAACCTTTTGAGATTTGCAATTTGTCCATAGCCAAAGCATCCTTAAAATATGCAATATTGAAAGAGACAGGGACCACAAGAAGTCTGGTGAACTCCCTTCAACCCATGCAGATGTTTTTACATAAACCAAATCCAAACATCACATTAACGATGTGCGAGCATCAATCCCTCCCCCTCCACCCCAATGTTTTAAATTCTGCTCCGGTGATTGACGTGTTCTCATATGTACTTCCAAATGTAGAAGTGTAAAATTGTATTAAGGATAAGTCCACGATCATTTTCTACAGGGACAAATGATTTTCAAAATATTTGTGAAGGTTTATTATAAAATATGATGATGTAAAATGCTATGTAAAATTCTTTTTGGATTTTTATATTTATGAAAACAGTAAGCAAAATTGAAAGTATTGTATTCACAGTGAAAGATTAATTAAGAATGGAATGTATGGTTGTGCTTGAGGTGTCTTAGATCTATGATTTTTGTTTTGAAAGATGAACTAAATCATAAACTATTGCTTTCTAAAGATTCGATGGTGCGAAAGATGTTAAAATGTAATTTTGGTTTTATCAAAGCACAAACAGAATTGCAACTCAACAACTAAAAGTTAACAAAATTCACAAAAGAAATTTGACAAACACTTAGGTTATGGCTTAGGACCTCCTTTACTTCCACAACTCACAAGATTTCTGGGCACTATTCTTTTACTAACCTAATCAAGGTGTTAATAAAACAAAATATGAGGAATATAAGTTCAAGTAAACATGTCAGTTCGCAAAACAAGAGACCCTCACTAACATCAACCAAAATTAATGTAACACTCGGCTGATAAAAATCCTTGATTAAATTCAAGGTTCTATTGTGCCTTGTGTCAACAACAAAACAAGAATAAGAGTAAGAGATTTCTTCAACTTTCCCTTTTAAGAATTCGGTTTCACACAGAGTAAGGTATGAAAATCAAAGTTACAGAAAATCCAACAAATAATGGAAATCAATAGAAAGTTTTACTGCAACCCAAGCCTTCAGAATTAGCCTAACATCAACATTGTCAATCAGAAATATACCCAAATGAAAAACGCTAGAAAATGCAAAACTGTCTTCCGAAATGTAGCAAGAAATTGCCAAAAATAAAAATGAAAAACTAACTCTTTTCCAAAATTTTCCTCTAATCTTATACTCCCATTTTCCCCAAATTTTCTCTTTCATTGCCACGGTTTCCACCTTCTCCATTGTGCGTCACCATCTCTCTCCCTTTGCTTCTCGTGGTCCCCAGGTTTCCAAATCAATCGCTGGGTTATTCCTCTCTCAGGTTGAATAGTTAGTCACGGGTTGCACTTAAATCTTCCTCAGCAAGCTCACAACATGGGCCTCTTATTTCATTTCTTCACTTGGCCTTTGAATTAAATCAAGGGCTACGGTCCTTCTCAAGTTACCTTCTTCATATGGTTTCTTCACCATACATGGGCTTCAACTATGGATGTGGGATTCCTTATTTTATTTTTTCACGTGGCCTTCTATTACATTATCAGTCCTAGAACACTATATGTAACGCCTGTCCATGTGGTGAATCCTTTAGAAAATGATTTGAATAAAAATAGACGGGAATTACGATTTCTTTTGAAATTTTCTTTCCTTTTGTGCTAGGAATTACAAAAGACTCCATGTTTATAAATAAAATTTGTTTTCTTAATTAAAAAGTTACAGCGGAAAAAATTATATTTCGTAATTAAAATCTCTTATACAAAATAGTATGCCTAGGCTTTCGTGCTCTTCCCATTGGGCTGTGCCCGTCTTAACGCGTCATGCTCATCTTGTCCCTGGGAGGACACACATTAAAACTAAAATTAGTTGATAACTCGTACGCATTACTTCATACAGTTAAAATATAACAACATAAGTTTTCAGTCATACATTCATCACTCCATACATATCATACACAAACATTTAGTTCATTTTAAAATGTTGCGAGATAGGGTTTTTCTTTTCAAATTATTTTCTTCTCTTAAATTTTCAAATTATTTTCTTCTCTTAAAACAATTTCCCATGCCTCGCTGCCTTCATTCCTTAAATAGTCTCTTTATGCATACATCTTTTCATATATACATGCATTCTTTCTTAACATGCATACATTTTTTCTTATTGCTTTCTTTGGCTGTTGCACACTGTTGCGCCCCGTGTGCTAGGGTTAGCAGTCTTTTGGACCTGATTCCGCCCGTAGCCACGGGTTGGGAATCCATTCTGTCATGGTGCAGTACTGGGTGCACTACCAGTTGTACTTACTCGGCATTGCAATCTGTCCAATCCATTCCTTCTATACATTTTCCATTCCATTCATGTGGCCGTTACGTATTTTCATACATTTAAGCATTCATTCCATTCATTCATTTCAATCCTTTCATTCATTTTCAGTCCTTTATAGTTCTTTCATTCAGTTCTTATAGTCCTTCAATCCTTTCATTCATAGAAGTCATTTTAAAACACTTTCTTCGGGCCGAGGCCTCTCATTTCATTTCGTGAACATACATACAATACATACTACGTATAGCATCCATCTACATGCATACACTTACGTACTTTGGGTGCGTGAAAAGGGGTTGCCAAGGAGGGTCGTTACGTACATATACTTAAAAACTTATGCTTAGCATTCTTTCTTAAAAAAGCATTCTTTCGTAAAGCGTGTTTCGTAAAGAAAAGTGTTTCATTTTCATCTTCTTTTATTTAGAAAACTCTAGAAGAGTATGAATACAATACTTACCTGAACTTCATGACATACTCATTTCATGCAGTCCATTCGTGTGCATATCAGATAGCAACCTACATGCATACACATAACCTTATGTCATTCTCTATCTAATGCATAAGCAATTATACTAGAATAGACCTATGCTTTACTTGAGACACTCTTCGTCCATCCTTGGGCCCTTTCGTGCCATTTACTATACTAAAATCTTCGGAATCTTATTATTTAAAGTGAACCTCTGTAATTCACCTTAGGGTTAAAGACACTAAGACTTTTGTATTATTCTTCTATCAATCACATGTCGACACATGACTCAAACTGACTAAGTAACGCATCACAATCCTAGACAATTTACCCATTACTACCTTCATGTATCCTAACTCATGCTCAATCCTCATTCTCATCCACATATGCCACATGGCTTTAAGCCAACTCTAAGGCTTAAATATTGCGTAACCATGTTGATGAAAGTTACCCATTACATATGGTAAACCTGTCTGGCACACATGTCTCGTCAGAGGCACATGTACCTTATCCCTTTATTGCTTAAGGCTACACATAGTCCATTGGTAGCTTGCTTATATGAACAAGCACCATATTCCGATACCAACTTGCTCAGATCCGGGCTATAGGACTCTTCTTACTTCCCGACCCTGTTCATCCCGACACTTAACAAGAGGACTGCATCCATAAATGCATCTCTGTCACGTCACATAACTCGAGACAAATCCCAAGTCATGGCATGAGGCCCGTCATGCTTCCACTGCACTACTCTTAACACTTTTCCACCACTTCGCACATACAAGTCAACCACAAGGTGACACCTGACACCTCGGACTATAGGCTACGTCACAACTATTTCGGGATACTGTTACACAATTCCTGACACTACACAATACACTCTACGCTCCTCCACTATACAACCATTCTTTTATTAGCGACACGCCATGTGTACTCTCTTCACTCTATGCCACACGTCACTACAATGCACGTTACACGATGCATCCCTGCACTACATGAAATACACTCTATGTGTACTCCCTTCACACACTATGTCACATCACAACCAC
The DNA here is from genome assembly GCF_018687715.1 of Carya illinoinensis. Taxonomy (NCBI): domain Eukaryota; kingdom Viridiplantae; phylum Streptophyta; class Magnoliopsida; order Fagales; family Juglandaceae; genus Carya; species Carya illinoinensis. The sequence goes on from NC_056762.1 coordinate 22,844,168, forward strand.
GACATATACCTCACACCCATACTTCATAGCACAATCCATAATACTACACAATTATGCCAATACTTCACTACACAGCCACACTTCACAACAAACTCCATAATACTAACAGCACAGTCCACAACCTATTATTTAACATATATCATAAATAATGAGAGATAGAGGATTATACCATCGATGGGATAACCTGTGCGTCGCTCGCTGCCCATCATGATCAAGACGTAGGAGGGGTCGTATGTGGCGGTTAAAGCAAATATCCACCTTGCATGGTGGTTGTCCACCACATAAGGTGGTGGTTTAGGCTTAGGAATAGTTAGGCGTGGTCATGGAAAGGCTCGAGGTGGCCTTGAAATGGTGGTGAAAGGCAGAGCACGGCGGCATCTCGCCATGAACAGAGCATCCGAGAGTGTGAGAGTGTGTGAGGCAAGGGAGGGGCTAGACGTTATGGATAAGCATGGAAGAGCTTGAGGGAGGTGTGTTAGAGCTATGGTGGCAAGGTGGTGGTTGGATGGTGGCTTACGACGGCGAATTTGGCCGAGTAGTGCAAATCGTGCATGAGAGAATGGAGGAGAGTGAGAGTTGTAGGGACTTTGGTTGGACATGAAAATGGCTAAGGGGGGTCACGGTGGTAAGGGGATCATGGTGGTAGTGGTAAGATGGCGTGGGTAGCACGGTAGAGAAACCGTGTAGCAACTCATCGGAGAGACAGGGAGGTAGGGGAAAGAAGACCATAGAGAAGCCCATGGAGTGGAGATGCCGTTGGTGGTGGTCAGGTGCCAACCTGATCGTGTACGGCGGAGCTAGGAGGAGAAATGGACTTGAAACCCATTTTGGATGAGCTGTCGTGAGAGGAGGAGGAGGCAGCCATGTGACCATCGGTGGACTCGCCGACTTGAGGGGGTGTTATCGATGGTGGAGGTGAAGCTGGAGGAAGGAAGAGCACAGTGAGGAAGAAGCCGTGCACGTCGGGCTGGGAGGGAGAGAGAGAGAGAGAGAGAGAAAAGAGAAAAGTGAGGAGAAAAAGAAGGGCTTGGGTATTTAATCTAGATTTTTCGTTTCAAGATCTATTAAAAAATCTAACGGTGAGTTTAAATACTGATCTGAAAATACGTAAACGTTTTATTTAAATTAGAACACTAAGAAGAATTAAGATATAATAGTATTTTATAAACTAAATATTACTTCATCATTAATTAAAATGATGAAGTCTCGTTAATCACTTGAAGAGAATAAAACCATTTAAATTAATTTAAAGTTTTCAACATAAATTTAAATTTCATAATATTTTAAATGACTAAAATATTTTAATTAAATAATTTTTCACAATTATAATATTTTTAAAACTCTTCAAAAATAATATAATTGTATTATTTAAAAACAAGTTTAATCCAATAACATTAGAAATATTACATATAAATATTTCCAGAATGTTTAAAATATTCGTAAGTTTTAACATCCGATTGGTATCTTTTAAAATACGTCATCGAGGTACAATACGTAGTTCAAAACTCATAATTATAGAAGAAATGAGCGAGTTATTACACCATAAGCAACATGAGCCCATTTGAATTTAATTAGGGGTAAAAAAATGTCATTTCACATGCCAAAAACAGTTAATCACATTATTAATTTAATACCCTTTATTTAACAAATAAAGTTCACTTAACCTACTATATTAAGAGTATTAAAACAACATAATTATTCATTTATTAGTGATCACTCCGGTTTAATTATTGAAACAGAAAATTTCCGTACCAATACATTTTAGTGTACCGTTTCGAAATTAACTATATATTATATATAAATATTTATGTTTATATAAACTAACTAATATAATAAATACATATATATATATATATATATGTAAGTGTATATCATGTATATGTCACTGTGTATATATGTAACAATTAAAGATTTATAAAATGAATACACATTGAGAAAATCACAAACTTGAGTTGAGACATAAAAGTAAAAAAAAATAAAAGAATAGACAAATTATTAAAAATAATATTTAAAAAAAAAAGGACTTCGTGAACATATTTTAAAGCTACAAAAATAAAAACTATACAAATATATTTTATATTCAAGAATTAATTAAATACCTTCTATATTTAAAATTTACAAAAATTTCTTCCGAACATAAAAAAAAAAAAAAAATACAAAAACAGTTTGAAATGGAATAAGACTCAAAATGCCAAATTCGGCCGAAATTTAATCGAAATGGTAGACACGGGCTAGAGTTTGAAACGAAACGAAACAAAGAGGTATAGTATACCGGACACTAGACCGGAATGGAAAATTCCAACTAAAATGGCTAGAACAAAACGGAATTTAAAACCATGCTCCACCCCACCCCTGGTAGCGCCCCACCCGAAACACACTAAACCATTTCCCTAAAATAGCTTCGTCAATAAGGATCATTTTTCCAATCCCCAAGCCCCATTTTATTATGGATGAACCAACCTTGGACCACTTCACAAGATGAATTTCAGCTTCTCCAGCACACCTCCCCATAAAGTTATAAACAATCCCATATGCAATGTTATGTGAGTTGCGATGCCTGCAGGATGGAAAACAAAGACATAGTGAGTGGAAAAGTATTCTACGAAAAATATGATCTCTTCCACCCTGCCAATCTCCTGTCCATCTTCTCATGAATGCCCCCACAAATGGGTTTGACCTTAAAATAAGCACCCACAAAGCGACCTTACAAGCAAGAATGCCCGGCAAACTAAATTAACCTTCAAAACAGGGCAAAACAGCACAAGAAATGCATATGCTCAGGATTTGCTTCCCTAGATCGGGGGATCTGTGAATAGAAGATGTGAATGCCATTGACATTCTGAGTCCCACTGAAGATTGCAGTTGCAAAAATCCACACCTTCAAATTTTTAAGCACTACTTTACTTCTTCAAGGCCTAATCATGATCAACTGTCTTATCAAACTATGCCTTCCTCCTAGCCGCTCATGCATAAAGAAACTTACCCTTAGTAATTAAGAGGCTTTATTTACAGCATCTGAAACGGGTTGAACATCTAAATTCTTAAGTTGAGTTTTCAAACAAGCTCTGCCCTAGCTATGGCAAGTAGCTACATGATCGGAAATTAATTATAATATGAAGTACCGAACTACAAGTCAATGAAATAAAACAAAATTCCAGTAATTCGATCAAGAAACTCGTGCCTTGAGCCATAATAAAATCAATGGCCTTAGTTGAAGCCAGCACTTGTTTTCGCAATATCCTTCGAAAAAGAACGTGATACAACTGATCAGGGCATTAGATTGCCTGCTGTCTCACCTGTAAAGGATTATTGACAATGAGTATTTAATAGGAATAATTGACAAAGAAAGTATCATTACATTTTCATGAGAATAAACATGATGACGATGCCTAGGAGGGTGGTGGATCTTTCTGCTAGTTGGAAGGTCTTCAAGGCAATCCCCATGTGACTGTTGTATGGAGAATGATTCCTTTGTCTTATGTGGTGTATTTGGCTTAAAAGGAATGATAGGAGCTTTGAAGATAGGGATCGCTCTTTGACCAACTTAAAAGTTTCTTTTTACGCAACTCATTTCTTTGGGTTTCTGTTATTATACCTGATGGAACTAGCGTTCATGACTTCCTAGTATCATTTTCAAGTTCCTAATTTGTAACTGGTGTTTTCTTTTGTATGCTGCCTGTGCACTTGGACAACACCTATTTACATGTTTCAATAAAAGCTTATTCTACCTATAAAATATGCATTCATATATATATGTAGTAAATATACATCATGAAGAACCTATAAAAAACATAGATATATACATCATAAGGAGGTAGCTTTTGGCATTAACATACTGGCCAGTGGAAAAAAATTGCAGTGAGAAAAGGTATTGCCAATATTCATTTCCTCTAGTCATCCACAGCAGAGAAGTGGATCCTTGACCAACTCTTTCAACTTTTATTTTGTGCATTTCTTTGGGTTTCTGTTATTATACCTGATGGAACTAGCGTTCATGACTTCCTAGTATCATTTTCAGGTTCCTAATTTGTAACTGGTGTTTTCTTTTGTATACTGCCTGTGCACTTGGACAACACCTATTTACATGTTTCAATAAAAGCTTATTCTACCTATAAAATATGCATTCATATATATATGTAGTACATATACATCATGAAGAACCTATAAAAAAAATAGATATATACATCATAAGGAGGTAGCTTTTGGCATTAACATACTGGCCAGTGGAAAAAAATTGCAGTGAGAAAAGGTATTGCCAATATTCATTTCCTCTAGTCATCCACAGCAGAGAAGTGGATCCTTGACCAACTCTTTCAACTTTTATTTTGTGCAAATCGTACCCCTCATTCGTTGGATACATTTCAATCATGGTAATGAATAAAAATGAAAAGAAAAATAAATTCTTCTTAAAAAACAAAATTTAAAGAGAGAGAGAGAGAGAGAGAGAGTAGGGAGACCAGGCAACTAGGCACTTCTTGGGACTACCTAAGCAGTTCCAGGCTGGGTTGCTAGATCACATGACGCAGCCGGTGCTGCCTTGGTGCCTCCCAGGTAGCTCCTACAAGGCAATGCCTAGGTCACAAGAGCACGACCGAGGTGGCGCTACCTGGGTTGCACAACTCAGGCGCTGTCTCCTGGTGTGCGATCAAGGGAGCGCCATCTTGGTCACACTCTAGCTGCTAGGCAGCACTTTGGTCTCAAGCCCAGGCCACGCCTGGTTCACATGGCTTGGGCACGACCCGGGCATTGCCTTGGTTGTGCTTGGTTCTCCTAGGTTTTTTCCCCTAAATTTTTGTTTCTATAAGATTTTTTATTATTATTTTATTATTTTTTTTCCCCCCAGTTTTACACAGAACTTAGTCATTAGTGCTAACGAGGCCTTTTATTGGACAGGGAGCAAAAAGCATACTAAGAAAATGACTAAAATGATCAAAATTGAAAGTATAGGGAGCGAAAAGTTCAAGATTAGAACATAAGGACCAATCTGTCCGAAAGGTAAACCCCATAGACAATTTTAGTATTTAACACTAAAAAATCTCTTCTGGCTCACAACAGTGGAGTGTCAACTTCATGAGGACTCGTCAAAAAAAAAAAAAAAAAAAAAAAAAACTTCACGAGGGAGGCCCATGATTGGAAGGTTGTGTTTATAGAATTCTTTTAAAGTTGGTAATGAAAAGGTGGATAAGATTGTTTGGAGGCCTTTCTCTGTACGCTCATTCTATAAGCATCCCACCACTTAGGATAACAATCACTTTCCTTGGAAGAGTATTTGGAAGTCAAAGGCACCTCTTAAGGCTGACTTTTTTATCTGGACCACTCAGGATAACAAACACCATCCTTGGAAGAGTATTTGGATGTCGAATGCGCCTCGTAAGGCCGCCTTTTTTGTCTAGACTGCTTCCTTAGGGAAGATTTTGACCACGGACAACTCATGGAAATGCAGGATTATTATTACTTATTGGTGCTGCATATGAGAAAACAGTGGTGAAACAGTGGATCACTTGCTTCTCCATTGTGAGATTGCAAGAGCCTTATGGAATGACTTCAACAGGGTGGGATTAGCATGGATTATGCCTAGGAAGGTGGTTGATCATATGATTAGTTGGAGAGGTCTTAAGGGTATCCCACAGATTGCAGCAGTGTCGAGGATGGCACCCATTTGTCTCCTGTGGTGGATTTAGAAATTTCTTTTCCAAGACTTTGTTTATTTATTTTTTGACAAGTAATAAGATATTTTATTGATGAAAAGATAGGCATAGGCCAAGTACTCTGGAAGTATACATGTGAATACACCTATTTAGGAACTAGTAACTGATACAAGAAAATCATGGAAGCTGAGACCATTCAACTCTAAAGCTATGGCCCACATAAATAAAGTCTTCAAAAAAACCCTCCTAAACTCTTCTAGAGAGCATTCCTGATCCTCAACAAGTCTGTCGTTTCTTTCACTCCAAATACACCAAAGAATACAAAGAGGAGCCATCTTCCATACGGCCACAATCTGTGATGCCCCCGTGATTCCTCTCCAACTTGCTAATAGTTCTACCACCCTTCCCAGCATGACCTGTGCTATACCCATTCTGCTTAAGAAATAATTTCATGTTTCCCGAGCAAACTCACAATGTAAAAGTAGATGGTCCACCAATTCAACATTCTTTTTGCACATACAACACCATTCTGTTATGATAAGTCCTCGTCTTCTTTGGTTGTCCATAGTAGGAATCTTCCCTAATGCTGCTGTCCATACAAAGAATACAACCTTAGTAGGTGCTTTGCTCCTCCAAATGCTCTTCCAAGGAAAATTATTGTGTCTTTGATGCATAGTAATTGTGTCATAAAAGGAGCACACAGAAAAATCTCATTTCCTAGAAGGTCTCCATACCATCTTATCTTCATTTATGGCATCAATGACAGTGTTATACAGCAGGCTGAGAAACTCCACCAGCCCAATCAATTCCCAATCATGTGCATCCCGAGTAAGACTTATGTTCCACTCCTGTGTGTCATCGATTATTACCCGCAAATCAGCCACCATAGGTTCTTTATCCTGAGCAATTCTGAAAATAGTAGGATAAGCATCCTTCAGGACCATGTCTCGCACCCACACATCATGCCAAAAGCTGACCCTACTTCCATCCCCCCCACACAGTCTAGAATTTCTGGCAAAGGAACACCAACCTTTCCTTATGTACTTCCATAATCCCACCCCATATGCCCCCCTCCCTTCCCTAGAACACCAACCCCCCCATGTACTTCCATACTTCATGTCGATAACCCCTCTCCATAAAGCTCCCCTTTCCTTATTATAATGCCACAACTATTTTCCTAGTAATGCCTCATTAAATGCCCTCACATTACGGATCCCCAAGCCTCCATCTCACAAAGGAGTACACACCTTATTCCACCCCACTAGGTGAAATTTGAGTTCCTCACCTAAATCGCTCCACAAAAAGTCACGTTGAAGTTTCTCTATTCTCGTTGCAATACTGGCAGGAAGAGGGAATAGAGACAAGTAGTATGTAGGAAGGTTGAATAAAGTACTATTAATAAGAGTGATCCGCCCCCCTTTAGTTAAATACAACCTTTTCCACCAGCCAATCTATTCTCTAATTTCTCCACCACCTCCTCCCAAATTGCCTTGGCTTTGAAGGTAGCCCCCAAAAGAAGGCCAAGATGCTTCAATGGCAACGAAGAGACTGCACATCCCAAAATGTTGGACAACCCCCTAATGTTCCTCACCTCACCAACCGCAACCATCTCCATCTTCGCAAGATTAATCTTTAAACCAGATACCACTTCAAAACACAGTAAAATGGCCTTCAAGGATTGTAAATGTCCTACATTTGCCTCACAAAACAGCAATGTATCATCCGCAAACAATAGATGTGAAATGTTGGTATTTCCCACTGAAAATCCAGAAAAGAATCCCTGCTCAACTGCAGCCGACACCATTCTACTTAGAGCCTCCATTATGATGACAAATAATAGAGGTGATAGTGGATCACCTTGTTGTAATCCCTGCGAGCTATTAAAGAAACCCACCGGATCCCCATTTACCAAAACCGAGAAACGAGCTGTTGACATACAATGCCTCATCTACTTTCTCCATCCTTCCCCAAAACCATAACTACTCAACATGTATAACAAGAAGTCCCAATTGACGTGATCATAGGCCTTTTCCATGTTTAATTTGCATAAAATACCTGGCACTCCCGACTTAATCCTGCTATCCAAGCATTCATTTGCTATAAGAACCGAATCCAGAATTTGTCGCCCTCACACAAAAGCATTTTGAGTAAGATATAATCTTATCCATAACTGTGCTCATTCTATTAGTCAGGACTTTGGATATTATCTTGTATATGCTTCCCACAAGACTAATAGGTCTGAAATCTTGCACCTCTATCACACCCTTCTTTTTTGGAACAAGTGCAATAAAAGTAGCATTCAAGCTCTTCTCAAATTTACCATACGTGAAGAATTCCTGGAAGACCTGCATAACATCTTCTCTCACCACCTCCCAGCAAATCTGAAAAAAGGCCATAGTAAAGTCATCCGGGCCCGGAGCTGTCTTTATTCATTTTTCTGATTACTAGATGTACCTCTCCCTCTTCAAATGGTCTCTCCAAGCAAGCCATCCTACTTTGGTCAATGGACTCAAAAGCCAACCCATCTACGGTAGGTCTCCAATCATGAGGTTATGATAGCAAGTGTTCAAAGTGTCCAGCCACATGGTCCTTTATTTCTGCTTGATCTGTAGATGCGTCCCCATCAATGTTCAAAGACTCAATAGTATTAAACCTCCTATGCGAATTTGCAATACAAAGAAAAAAATTTGTGCACCTATCCCCCTCCCTCAGCCACAATGACCTTGACTTTTGTCGCCACGAAATTTCCTCCATAATAATCACTCTTTCGAATTCAACAACTACTTGCCCTTTGCAGTTGTTCTTTTCTCCTACCCCCTCCAAGCTTTGTAACTCTTGAAATAAATCCATTTTTTGCATCGTTACATCACCAAATATTTGTTCATTCCATATCTTCAAATCCTTTTCAAAGCTTTTAACTTTCCAGCCAATACATTACTCGGGTTGCCCTGTAATTGATATGAGCTCCACCATTGCCCCACCAGCTCTACAAACCCCTCATATTTCAACCACATATTCTCAAATTTAAAAGGCCTTCTGCCCCTTGGGATACCTCCACAATCTAACATTATGGTACAATGGTCCGAGCATACCCTAGGGAATCTCTTCTAACATAAATCTGGCAAATGTGCCTCCCATGAAGGAGATATAAGGAATCTGTCCAGTCTTGACCAGGCTTGGTTAGAAGACCAAGTAAAATCACCTCCTATTAACGGTATGTCCATAAGTTCCAACTCTGGAATTAGATCTGAAAATTCTCGCATAGAATCTTGTCGTCCCTCCCCCGACCTTTCGTTGGAGAATCTTGTAGCGTTAAAATCTCCACCAATACACCATGGGACCTCCCACTAAGAACACAAGCCCCCAAGCTCATCCCAAAGCAACCGCCATTCACCATCCAAATTAGGACCATAAACCCCTGCAAAAGCCCATACAAATCCAACCTCTATATTTTAAAAGAACATCCCACCGAATATTCTCCTATAAATCCATCAATATTTTCCACCATCCTTTTATCCCACATAACCAAAACTCCACCCAAGGCCCCTTTCGAAGATAGGTATGACCATCCTACATATTGACAACTCCATATGCTCCATATAGTTCTTCTTGTGATAAGCTTCATCTTAGTTTCCTGCAAACAAATAATATCCATCTTCCAATGTCTTAACAAAGCTCGGATCCGGAGGCGCTTGTTAATCTCATTCAGCCCCCTAACATTCCAAATCAGTATTTAGGGCTGCATTTATCAACTATACCAGCCCTTCCTTTTCCCCAATCACTGCTTGCACTCCCCTTCTTACCATCATAGTTAATAGAACAAGTCGCTTCAACTCCCTATTCCTTTTCGATCCTGCTCTCTGTTGAATATGTCCAGCCTCTATGGCCGTTAGCAATGCCTTAAATTAATTCAAGACTTTGTTTATGTGGGCTGTAGCTATTGATTTTAATAGGCTCAGTTTGTATGACTTCCTTGTATCTTTTTCCAGTTCCTAATTGGGTGCATTCTCTTGTATCTTTTTCCAGGTTGTTATATAATTAGGTGCCTACTTTCGTATGAATGAAATTTCTTTTACTTATTTAAAAAAAAAAAATGCACAAGTGAAAAAGCTTTCGAGAAAGGAAGCATTAAACTTTTAGCTCCAAATGTAGAAACGTGCACAGAACAAATCAGATTGAACTTTAAGAATCCTTACCATGCATAGATTTAATGAAGTAAGCCAACTCTGATAAACAAATTGTTCCTTCACCCAAAGGGATCGGCTGTTGATATACAAAGAATGTAAAGTGGCGGCAATCAGGATCATTCCTTGGCTTGGCCGTCTCAACCATGCTCATGTACCCTTCTCTATCATAACATGGAAGTGCATTCTCACCAGCTACAGTCAATCCTCGATCCCAGGCTGAGTTTAAAACCTGTTAGAAAGAGTGTTTAATATCGGCCACCTATGCTGGAGATAAACTCATTCACCTATATAAGCAAAAATGTTTTTTTTTTTTTTTCTTTTACTAAACCTGCACACCAATATACAATAGAAGGTTGTATGTCAAACGCTCCCAAGTAATTCCCCACAAAAGAAAATTTTATATAGCCAATAGAGAGCAAATGGGGAAGTCATAACACATTAAAAGTGGGAATCACCTGCCAACTCAAACCTTCTGGGTCAGCCAATGCTTCATCATTTTCCTGACCAGAAACGTGCAACCTCAAGCAAACAAACTTCAATGTCACCATGTGTTTTCTCAGAACCTCAAATACTGAAGAGTATCCATCTTGGTTCGTAGAGTTATAGAATCCTGCCGTTAGCTCTGCTGCATGGCTAGCAGTCTTGTACCACCAATGAACAGCAGGAACCTGCACATCAGCATCTTTCATTTATTTCTTTGTTTGTTTATCTAATTGGCAAGAAGTCCATCATACCATATTTATCACGAACCACTGCCACCAAGCATCTATATATGTTTAGCTCCAAATTGAATATCCAAAAGTTATCAAAGTATCCAGAGTGCAGGTCAGGAAGAATTCGATCCCATCTAGTGAATTATGCAAGTTGTGATGTGCTGTTTGTGTGTGAAAAACTTGTACTTTCACACCATTGTTCGACATTGACTTAATGCAAGATCCATATCCCACATCTAATTGTCTACTATACTCACCAAAAAAGGTTTGAATTTTAAACAACCGCACCCTTGTAAAATTGTTTGCAAGGCAAGGAAAGCCGCAAAATCCATCATGACAGCTCTACTTATAATTCCAATCCTTTTCATACATGCTTCTCAAACTTCTGCTCTATTCCAAAGATGAGAAAGCCCTTTCATACATGATGTCCAGTGTTTGTAAAGGAAGTACTTCACTTAACAAAAGCAACGTGTACTTTCAAAAACACACTTTTGTGTAAGCTTAAAGCACAAGAAAGCGTGCTTTTGCAATTGTTTTTTTAAAAAAATATTAAATAGCAGTTCAATACCCCAAAAATGATGCAAGCATATAGTCGTAAGTATTTAGTTGATGTTAAAGATCTTTGGCATACCATGGCACTCATGTTGTCATGTATGATGTATATGCCTTGAAATCAATATAACAGTCCAAGATGGCTTTCCAGATGGATTGATATTTGATTGACCAGAGCTCTATGATTAACAAAAAGCAAAGCATATTTACAAAAGCATGCTTTTCCTGAGCTTAAAGCGCAAGAAAGTGTGCTCTTGTAAAAGTTACCCCCTTCTTTCTTTCTTTTTTTTCTTTTTTCTTTAATTTTTTTATTTTTTATGACGACGTATCCAAGAACTTTCACTGCCCTAGATAAAGCTATAGTTCTTTTCTAATCCACGAGGTAAAAAGATGTCTTCGCCAACAAATTTGTCACCTTCATCGTGATGCCTTGTTTGCAAGGACCATAGATCAGCCAGGAGCAAACCACCTGTAGGGTCTCCTTTCGATGCCTTCCTTGCCCAAATTGGCGTCTTTGGGGAGCCTTTTAACCTCCTACTCATGAGGGGAAGTTTGTTACCCCCTTCTATAATATGTAATTAACCTTCACTTCATTGAAAAGAGGGGAAGTTTGTTACCCCCTTCTATAATATGTAATTAACCTTCACTTCATTGAAAAAGCTTAGTTATAGTATTTACTTATAAAAACTATATGTCATGGGCATTCCTGTCTTTTTATACATATTTCTGTAAAATTTAATGGTTATTTTTAACAAAATGCGGTAACTAATAATGAAGCTTTACACTAGGATCCGAATTGCATTGAGTCAGTTTAAGAGGGTAAATGACAAAGGGGAAGTAGTTTGTGAGAGTAAAAGATAATCAACTTTTTTAATTTTGAATATGGGTCATGCCTCTCTTTGCGTGTTGAAAAGGGCTTGGTTATCATAAAAAAGAAACTTGGTGGAAATCATTCTTAGTGTGATGCACATTAGGAAAGAAATGATCCAACTTTAGAAGACTGAGAAGACATCTCCCCGGGGGTTTAGGTTCCATGGGTGAGTCCTAAGGGCTTTGCTGTGGGGTGGTTCCCAGTCATCAAAGCAAAAAAAAAAATAAAAAATAAAAAATAAAAAATAAAAAATAAAAAAACTGAGAGAAGACAATTGTGGATCTCAAGCCTTTCTTCTTCAAAACCCTTTTTTTATAGGTAAAAGGAATTTATTAATACTAATAGAGGAATAGGCATAGCCTACGTACACTAATAGAGGAATAGACATAGCCTAAGTACACAGGACATATATAAGAGAGAACACCTATTTCAGATGCCAAAAACCAAAAAAAAAAAAACATGAAGTAATCATGAAAATTGAGCTGTTAAAAATCTTTAGTTATTGCCTATAACATATTGAAGAAGAGACTTTTATCTTTGAAATTCTGCTCACTTCTTTCCCTCCAAATGCACCACAAAAACCATATGGGGACGATCTTCCATATTGAGACTTCTCTAGTTGATGAGAAGATCAAGAGCCCCTCAAACATAACTTATGCTAACCTAACTCTGCACAAAAAATTATCCCACAAAGACTTTGAAAACCTCATAATGAAGTAGCAAGTGATCCACTGTTTCCTTATCTTTTCTACACGTGCAGCGTCAGTCAATTACGATGATCTGACATTTCCACAACCATGGTCACAATCTTCTCCAAGGAAACCGTTCATACAACGAAAGCTGGCTTCTTACATCTCCAAATGCTCCTCCAAGGAAAAGGATTGTTATCCTGATTAGTGATGCTTTATAGAATGAGCATATAGAGAATTACCCTTCCCGAGCAAGTAATGTATAAATCCCTTGATGACATGAACATAGATCTTCTCCATATCTAGCTTGCATAAAATATGTACTTCATTATAATTTACTCTACCATCCGCATTCATTAACAATGAGTACCAAATCCAGGATTTGTCTACCCTGAAAAACTCATTTTGAGACTTTGAAATGATCTGTCCTAAAACCTCACTCAAACAATTAGCAAGAACTTTGGATAGAATTTTATACACCCCATTTATGAGACCGATGGGGCGACAACCCTTAATATCTATCAAGTAATGCTAGATACAGTACTACAAACCCTACACTCCCCTTTAAAAAAGTGAGTAAATCCGAGACCCACATGAATAAATCATAAAGTGAGGTCCACCATTAAAAAAAAATGATTTTTTCATGTGGGTCTCAAATTTACTCACTTTTTCCAAAAGGAGTGCACAGGGCTTTCACGCCCTAAGACTGCAAAAATCATTTCTCATATCTAAAGCCCCATCTTTCTTGAGGATGCACACTAAAGGTGGCATTGGGGCTTTTCTCAAACTTTCCCAACAAGTAAAACTCTTGGAATACCATCATATTATTCTCCTTTTACCACATCCCAACCAGATTGCAAAAAAGGGCCTCTCCAGCTGTCCAACTCGAATGCTAACCCTCAACTCCTGGTCTCCAAGCAAATTATTCAATGGGCAATTGATCATGAAATCCAGCAACATGGTCCTTAATCTCAAAATCTTCGAAAGATACAAGGTCTTCAATGTTGAATATCTCAGTGGTGTTCCTCCAATGTGAGTTAGCTTCGATGGAAGATTTTCATACATTTATCCCACTCCCTTAGCCTCAAAGCCTGATATTTCTATCTCCACGAGATCTCCTCTGTCAAAGTGACCCCCTCAAGTTGATACTATTTGGCTTTTTCATGCTTTCTCATCGGAAAGAGCTCTACAGTCCTCACCATCCAAACTGCACAGACTGAAAATCTCTCTCCACAGTAAACATCTTTTGTTGTCCAGATTAGGCCTATAAATTCCCACAAAAGGCCTAGATGAATCCATCTCTCACATTGTTAAAAGAGCAAGCCACAATGTATTCCCCAATGCACTCCTTGCATTTCTCCACCACCCTTTTACTCCAAATAACTAATACTCCACCCAAAACCCCTTTAAATGATGCTTCTAGAGATACTTTCCATTTTCCTTTCCTGCAAGCAAACAATGTCGGTTCCAATAGTGGAGCAAAGTTTTCATCCGGAGACATTTATTAGCATCATTCAGCCCCCAGACCAAATTTAATATCTTGTTTTATAAGTAAGAAGAATTTATTAATCCACATAATTAGGCAAAGCCCAAGTACACAGAAAGTTTACAAGAGATGAACCTAATTACAAGCCAAGCGCTGTGAAAAACAGCATAAAAGTCACCAAAACTAATCTCAATCAATACAATAGCCAAAGCCTAAAGTAACAATGTATGTAAGAAAAAATCCCTAATCCCTCCCATCGAACATTCCCTATTATAAAAACAGCAGTCATTCCTCTTGTTTCAGGTACACCACATTAAACATAAAGGCACCATCTTCTAAACAACCGTGATTTGACAATTGCCCCGAATTCCTCTCCAACCTGTGACAATAAACCTCATAGACCATTGAAGAGAACCAGTAGAACCGTCCATGGTATTAGCCACTGACACACCCTTATCCAATGCAATCCTATAAAGAGAAGGGAAAGCATTATTCAATGCAACATCACCACACCAAATATCGTAACAAAATCTGATTCGTGTTCCCCTTCCCACCTCAAATATGAAATTACTAAAGAGATTTTCCCATCCATTACAAATAAAACTCCCATACCATATGCCCCTCTTACTTCATTTGAGCACCAACCTCCCCAAATAATCCCATATTTAACATCAATAACATTCCTCCAAAAAGCATCCCCTTCCCGATGATATTGCCATAACCATTTTCCTAATAGTGCAATATTGAAGGTTCTCAACTTTCTAACCCCCAAACCATGTTTCTCCACCGCCCTTCTTGCATAAACCTTGGTATTATAAGCAACAAATGGTCTGACATGCTGTCTCCTTGAGTAATGCACAGTTCCACTCCTATTGGTAACTTCAACCCCCACCATGTTTCTACTTTTGTCCCCGTTATGTGCTAGGATGTCAAGACGCATGCCAACCCCTCCAATACTGCCATGTATGACTGCTCATTCACCAGTTCCACCTTTGTTGATGAGATATCCCATATGATAAGGATAAAGGTAGGTGGTGTATGGGATCCCATATTACTTGGGAATGAGAAGTTCTTGCTCTTTATGATGTTCCAATAGAGCTCCAATTGTATCATTGACTAGTCCTTTTGAAATATAGGTCATGTGAGTTGGGCCTTCTATTGGGGCGTTACAAATGGTATCCGAGCTTAAGAAATGTGGGACTTGAGCTATGACACCAACAACGGACATGCCTAATGAGGATGTCGGAAATTTAAAGGGGGTAAATTGTGAAATCCCATATAATACGGATAAGGATAGATGGTGTATGGGATCCCATATTGCTTGGGAATGAGAAATTCTTGCTCTTTATAATGTTCCGATGGGCCTCCAATTCAATTATATCATTAACTAGTTCTTTTGGAATATAGGTCATGTGGTTTGGGCCTTCCATTGAGACGTTACAGTTGATGGTGGCAAGACTAGCCTTTTTTCTATCTTCAGCTTCCATGATTTTCTTAATTATTTTACCTGTTCTACTTCATGTATCTCTTGCATCATCCTTGTGTACTTGTACATAGCCTTTTTTGCTCTTTAATAAATCTAACTTATCAAAAAAACAGAAAGAATTATTGTATTGGTCAAGGGAGTTTGTCTTCATTTCAAATTGGCCCCAAGGTAATGCCCAACTATTAAAGTGGTCACTATGTCCAACTTTCGTCAATCTCGGACAGAAAATGTAACGTGACACTAACCATGTCGGTAGCAATCAAATGACACCACATGTAGCAAATTTGAAATAAAGAACTCTTCCCGAATACCCTATAAGTTAGGTGGAGGAGAATATCACCACCCAGATTTTTCTAGAGAACTCGACACGACTCTAGAGTCTTCTAGACCCTTGTAGAATATTCTACAAGGGTCTAGAAGACTCTAGAGTCGTGTCGAGTTCTCTAGAAAAATCTGGGTGGTGATATTCTCCTCCACCTAATTTCGTGACATCGTCGGCGCATTTTCCTCGTGGAACCTTCGGATATGATCTTCAAACTGCCATAGGGCCCCTTTAGGTTCCCAAGTTGTCTTGCTTGCAGGCAACCCTTTCCACTTGACTAGGTATTCTTGGTGGGGTTGGTAACTTTATCGTTGGACTACACAACTTGCCAAGATCTCTTCAATCTCCTTTTCATAGGTGGTAGTCATGACGCCCAATGGTGCACGCTTAGACTCCCCTTAAGCTAGCTCCTCCATATCTTCTTGATACGGCTTCAAGCAATTCACATGGAAAACTGGGTGTATCTTGAATCTTGGGGGCAAGTCTAACTTGTAGGTGACTTTGCCCACTTTCTTGATAATCAGGAATAGTCCTTCATTTCGGCGAACATGTCCCTTGTGTAGATTCCTAATGAACTTGTGTTGGCTTGATAGGATTTTTAACCAACACCAAGTCACCAATTCGGTACTCCACGTGCCTTCTTTTTTGATCGGCCCACTTCTTCATCTTCTTTCGAGCACTCAAGGCCACCTTCTCCTAGTAGAATTCCTTTTGAGTTCATGCTTGAACTCATCCCACATGTTAATGGTGCAAGTGCCTTTCTCTATCTCACCATGCTTATGCCACCACCAAATACTCGCACAATTAGTAAGATAGAGGGAGGCGGTGCATACCTTAACTGACTCGTCTTGCATGTTTAAAGCTTCAAAATACAGCTCCATATTCCACAAGTAGTTGTCTAGCTCTTTGGCATTCTGCTTGCCATCGAAGTCCTTCAATTTGGGAGTATCCACCCTTGAAGTAGCTCCCACCCCAACCCCGTTGAAGTTCCCATTAGCCACGGCCTGCTTGCACATAGCCCAGTCGGCCTTGGCTTCCTCCAAACCTAGCCGATGTTCCTCCATATGCTCTTGGAGTCTTGTTAACTCACCCAAAACCCGGTCTTGGAAAGCAAGGTTCCCCGCATACTGTGCCTCGACAGTGGGGTTGACTACGCTTAGTATGGACTTTGAGCACCTCTGATTGGCCCTCCAATCCTAGCTCCTCCAAAATTTGCTCAACGATGTCAAGCCGATCCTTGACATCCGCCACCACCACCTCCATCTTGGCAACACTGTTGTTGAGAGTGCTCACCTCGTTGTGAGACTTTTCCCATTCCCCCATCTTGGACAGCATCTTTGACATAGTCTTCTCGACCTCATCAAGACGAGCTTCCAAAGACCAATTCACCTCTTTCGTTCTCTTACTCTTATGAAATTCCTTAGGCTCGATGGTGACCTCACTTTTATCCGTCATAACAACCTTGATGGCTTTGATACAAATTGTCACGGACTTATTTGTGCAGTCTTAGATGGGTTTTTTTCTTCAAACCTTAAAAATAAGCTTTACCGAATACCCCAAGAAGAGAGCACACTTTTAGAGAGAGAGGCTCTAGATAATGTTTAGTTGCTCTATTACTTGATACCTTAAACAAATTAGACATCCCTTATTTATAGGGGCCTTGGTTATAAAAAATGACTAGGATTGTGATACTTGTCACTAATCTAATAGTGGGAACATTCTAGAAGACACTACAAGATATTTACAAAAGGGTAGTTTGGGAATTTCACTCTTCTAGAAGATTCATACAATTCTACTGTATTCCACAATATTCTACAAGGGTATAGAAGACTCTAGAGTTGTGTAGATTTCTCTAGAAAAATCCGCGTGGTAACATTGGATGAGTTTTTTCCTCCAAACCTTCTAATTAAGACTTCCTAAATACCCCGAAGTTGTTTTCACTAAGTTTGTTCGCAGAGTGAGATGTTGAAATGTAAACTTGAGAAGTTTTGAGAAGCCACCAAAGTGGGTAGCCGTAATCCCCACCTTCAACCAAAATGGTAGTAGCCATTGTTGATCATGTTATGAGGTCCATTGCATGGATCATATCTATAAATAGAGATAAATTTTAGATTAAAAGTGTGTAGAGTGGAAGAAAAGAAACGAGTTAAAAGAAAGATTTGTATGTTTTGAGATTATGTAAGTTTTCTGTATGTCCTGTTGTTTAAATCTCTCTTCGAGGTGCACCACAAGTAGCCTCAACACCCCTCTAAGTAACGACCTTGATAACTCTGATACCAATTGCCACGGACTTAAAATTTCCAAACTATCCGTGTGCCCTTAGATGACCTTTTTCCCCCAAACCCTCTAAGTAAGCCTTTCCGAACACCCCAAGAAAAGAACACACTTCTAGAAAGAGAGTGGAGAGAGAACCTCTAGAGAATGTTTAGTTGCTCTATTGCTTAATACCTTGAATAAATGAGGCATCCCTTATTTATAGGAAACCTTGGTTATAAAGAATGACTAGGATTGTGACACTTGTCACTAATCCAACAGTGAGAACATTCTAGATTTCTATTCTAGAATACTGTACAAGATATTTACAAAATTACTGTTTGAGAATTCTACACTCTTCTAGAATATCCATGCAATCCTATAGTATTCCACAATATTCTAGAACATTGTACAAGGTTCTAGAAGACTCTAGAGTTGTGTAGAGTTCTCTAGAAAAACCTAGGCCTTGAAATTCTCCTTAACCTAATTTCGCGATGTCCTCGACGCATTTTCTTCGTGGAACCTTTGGATATGATCAAACTTTGTTGGACAATGTCAAGCCGATCCTTGACATCTGCCACCGCCGCCACCATCATGGCAACACTGTTGTTGAGTGCTCGCCTCCTTGTGAGACTTTTCCCATTTCCCTATCTTGGAAAGCATCTTTGACATGGTCTTCTCGACCTCGTCAAGACGAGCTTCCAAAGACATTCACCTCTTTCGTTCTAATGCTCTTCTGAAGTTCCTTGGGCTCAATGGTGACATCACTTTTATCCGCCACAACAACCTTGATAGCTCTGATACCAACTATCACGGAATTAGAATTTTCAAGCTATTCGTGTAGGCTTAGATGGCTTTTTCCTCCAAACCCTCTAGAGAACTCTACACAATTGTAGAGTCTTCTAGACCCTTGTGAAATATTCTAAAATATTGTAGAATACTATAGAATTGTATAGGATCTTCTAGAAGAGTGTAGAATTTCCAAACTACCATTTTGTAAATATCTTATAGAGTATTCTAAAATAGGAATCTAGAATGTTCCCAATGTTGGATTAGTGATAAGAGACATTATCCTAGTCATTCTTTATAACCAAGGCTCCCTATAAATAATGGATGCCTCATTTGTTTAAGGTATCAAGCAATAGAACTAAACATTCTCTAGAGTCTCTCTCTATAAGTGTGCTCTCTACTTGGGGTGTTCAAGAAGGCTTACTTAAAGTGTTTGGAGGAAAAAGTAAATTTAAGGTTGCACGGATAGCCTGCAAATTTTAAGTCCGTGACAGTTGGTATCAGAGCCATCAAGGTTGTTACTTAGAGGGGTGTTGAGGCGAGAGATTTAAACACAAAACACAGAAAGCTTAGATAATCTCAAAACATACAAATCTTTCTTTTAACTCTCTTTTCTTCTCTTCCACTCTACACACTTTCAATCTAAACTCTCTCTCTATTTATAGATATGATTTGGACGTCTATTACATAAATAATGACTTCATAACATAGTCAACAACGGTTGCCACCATTTTAATCGAAGGTGGATTATGGCTACCACTTTGGTGGCTTCTCCAAGCTTATCAAGTTTCCATTTCAACATCCTACTCCACCAACAAACTTAGTGATTTTCACTTTAGGGTATTTGGGAAGGCTTACTTAAGGGTTTGGAGGAAAAAACCCATCCCATGTCACCACCTAGATTCTTCTAGAATATTGTGGAATACTATAGAATTGTATAGGATCCTCTAGAAGAGTGTAGAATCCACAAACTATCATTTTGTAAATATCATGTAGATTCTTCTAAAAAATCTAGAATGTTCCCACAGTTAAATTAGCGATAAGTGTCACAATCCTAGTCATTCTTTATAACTAAGGCTCCCTATAAACAAGGAATGCGTCATTTGTTCAAGGTATCAAACAATAGAGCAACTAAACAGTTTTTAAAACTTCTCCCTCTACTCTCTCTCTAGAAGTGTGCTCTCTTCTTAGGGTGTTTGGGAAGGCTTACTTAAAGGGTTTGAAAGAAAAAGCTCATCTAAACCCACACAGATAGTTAGGAAATTCTAAGTCTGTGACAGTAAATGGCTAATTCACAGACAAAATACCACCATTGAGGTACTTCATTCTGGTACCAATGTGCTTCACTCCCTTGATGAGATTCAAGATCACATTGTGCAGCATTATGAAGATCTTCTAAAAGAGATTGAGGAGTGGCATCCTAAGTTGGATGGTCTGAATTTTGACCAGCTGTATTTCTGTGCAGCCAGCTGGTTGGAGAGGCCCTTTTAAGAAAGTGAGGTGTATCAGGTGGTGAGTGGAATGTGTAAAGATAAAGATTCGGGTCCGGATGGTTTCTCTATTGCTTTTTTTCAAGTGTTGTGATATAGTGAAAGTAGAAGTTATGCGAGTATTTTCGGGTCCGGATGGTTTCTCTATTGCTTTTTTTCAAGTGTTGTGATATAGTGAAAGTAGAAGTTATGCGAGTATTCCAAGACTTTCATTCTTGTAAAAAATTTGAGAAGTCCCTAAATGCTACATTTTTTGCACTCATCCCTAAGATTGTCGGTGCCCATGAATTAAAGGATTTCCGTCCTATTAGTTTGATAGGCGGGATTTATAAAATTATTTTGAAGGTGTTAGCTAATCATATGAGTACGGTGATGGATAAAATCATTTCTAAACCTCAAAATGCTTTCGTTAAGGGACGTCAAATTTTGCACTCGGTTCTTATTGCAAATGAGTGTTTGGACAGCCAGATAAGGATAGGTATTTCGGGGTTTCTTTGCAAGCTTGACATGGAAAAGGCATACGACCAATTGTGCTGGGATTTTCTTTCTTATATGCTAAGAAGATGTGGCTTTGGGGATAGGTGTTGTGGATGGGTTAGACATTGTGTTTCGACCACTCGGTTCTTTGTATTAATTAATGGCAACTTTTGTGATTTTTTTAGGGTTTGAGGGGTTTGAGACAAGGGGATCCGTTATCCCCTTTCCTTTTTGTTTTAGTGATGGAGGCATTGAGTCATATGGTGGAGGCTGCTGTAGGGGGGGTTTCCTCTCTAGTTTTTCGGTGGGAAATAATAACAACGGTACTATTTCAATCTCCTATTTATTATTTGCAGATGATACTCTCATTTTTTGTGATGCTGACAGTGGACAGATTCAAGCTTTAAGTGTTGTATTATTGTGCTTTGAAGCTGTCTCGGTACTCAAGGTGAATTTGGGCAAAGTTGGAATTGGTACCGGTGGGAGATGTGAGGAATATTAACCATTTGGCGGATTTGTTGGGCTTCAAAGTTGCTTCTTTTCTAATGAAATATCTTGGGCTTCCATTGGGAGCGTCTTCAAAGTTGCTTCTTTTCTAATGAAATATCTTGGGCTTCCATTGGGAGCGTCGTTCAAAGTAAAGTGTATATAGAATGGTGTTGTAGAAAAGGTTGAGAAAAGATTGTCAGGTTGGAAGCGTCTATATCTATCTAAAGGGGAAGACTAACCCTTATTATAAGCACTCTTTCCAATCTTCCCAATTATTATCTTTCTTTATTCCCATTACCGATTGGTGTGGCTAACTGGATTGAGAAGTTGTTTAGAGCATTTTTGTTGGGTGGCATGGGAGAGGAGAATAAATTCCATCTTGTGAGTTGGCATAGGGCGTGCTGTCCAATTGTGAATGGAGGTTTGGGGGTGCAAAATTTGAGTAGTTTTAATAAGGCACTGTTAGGGAAGTGGCTGTGGAAGTATCAAAGGGAATGAGACTCTTTGTGGAGCGAGCTTATTGATCGAAAGTATGGAAGTGATTGGAGGAGATGGAGCTCTAAGGAGGGTAAGGGATCTTATGGTGTGTGCGCTTATGGAAATATATTAGAAAGGGGTGGGATAGTTTTGTAAAACATATTAAGTTTGAGGTCAGAGAGGGTACAAGAATTTGTTTTTGGTTCGATGAATGGTGTGGTGAGAGAGCCCTTCATTCTATTTTCCCGGTTGTTTTCAGCTTGGTTGGAAATCAGCAAGCTGCTGTTTCAGAGGTGGAGTCATGCTAATGGGACTGTGCATTGGAATGTTTCTTTCACAAGAAATGTACAGGACTGGGAACTTAATGAGACTGCAGATTTTCAGTTTCTTGTATTCTCTGAATATAGGAGGAAATGAGAGGGATCAAATGTTGTGGAAACACATGGGGAGCAAAAAGTTTTCAGTTAAATCTTATTATAAGGTGTTGTCTGTTCAGCAGCAATTCCCTTTTCTGTGGAAGTGTATTTGGAGGGCGTTCATGCTGTCTAAAGATGCTTTTTTTACTTGGACAGCCGCACTTGGAAAGATTTTGACAGTTGACAATTTGAGGAAACGTGGCAAGGTTGTTATGGAGTGGTGCTTCATGTGTAAGAAAAAGGGTAAATCGATTGATCATTTACTCTTACATTGTGAGGTGGCTAGGGAGTTATGGGTTGGGTTTCTTAGTAGAGCTGGGTTGAGTTGGATTATGCCAATGAGAGTGGTGGATCTACTAGCATGTTCGAATAGGCAGAACAGAAGCTCTCAGTTGGCAGCAGCTTGGAGGATGATTCATTTGTGTATTATGTGGTGTTTATGGATAGAAAGGAATGAAAGGTGCTTCAAGGACAAGGAGCAAACTGTTGAGGATATTTGGAAATTGTTTGTCTTCTGTGCCGCAGTGGTTTTCGGCTATTGTTCTTATGGGAGGGAATGTTCAAGATTTTTGTTTTCTTTTCAGGTTACTAGAATGTAATTAGGTGCTTCTTTTGTATACTTCCTGTGTACATGGGTTTCACCTAGTTTCATTCAATAAAGTTTCTTATAAAAAAAAAAAAAAAAAAAAAAGAGCAAATGTGTAATAGCTTTTAAAATTAAAAAGTTTCCTATGAACATGCCAGATCAAATAAAAAATACTTAAAATTAAAGGAAAAAAATGACTGAAATAAATAAATTAAAAAATATCTACAAAAGTCAATTAAAATGAAAAAAACACGTAAAAGTGCAAAAATATTAAGGACTAAAAAAAATATCTGAAAATTAAAAAAACTGTATATTGGATAAACCGATCTCACAACATGCTCAGGTTCCCATTCATTTTAAATTTAGAAACAGTATTATATAGGATATCATATTCTTAAAAACTCTTTGTATAAAGACTTCTGCTTGGTCATTGCTTGAATCAGTTTTTAACAATGCAAGAGGTCGAGGCCTTGTGGTGATAAAGGAGAAGACCGACTATATGATGCAAATCAGATTGCTTGTAATACAGGTAATACAGGAGATAAAAAAATAAAAAAAGACTAAATTGAGACATTGGCCAACCCTATTATTTGTCTCTAACCTTAATAAAAATTTTGGACACCCAAAAAAAATGCTCACTCTTCTTAAAAGGATGGAGATACTTCTAAATTGCTAATTGGCCAGTGCAGGTACAGCATGTGCATGTAAGTTTGAATATCTAGTTAATAAGAAGAAAGACAGAAAAACAAGGCCAATTGTACAACAGTCATAACTGCAATTTATCCAATTTTAAATTCCAAATAGAACTCCCTAATCTAGTTACTGAGTCAACACACAGATTTTTTGGAAAGTGATGATAGATGTTATAGAAAGGGTCCCTCCAGAGTAGAATCATGATTTGCAGAGAAGCATGGGATGAAAAGACAGGCAGTGCCTGAACTACCAGTAAGATAACTTTTTTTTTTTAAAATGACTGGTATCTTCTTCTTTTTTTTTTTTTTTTTTTTTGAAATACCAGAAAGATATTACCAATGCTTCTTTTGGATTTCAATGGCATCTATAAAACATTATT
The DNA here is from genome assembly GCF_018687715.1 of Carya illinoinensis. NCBI lineage: Eukaryota > Viridiplantae > Streptophyta > Magnoliopsida > Fagales > Juglandaceae > Carya > Carya illinoinensis. The sequence continues at coordinate 22,868,171 of NC_056762.1, forward strand.
GATTATAATTGCATAAGGAGCACCAACAGAATCTAGTGACTTGAGCTAGTCATATGTACAGAGAAAAGAAAGCACAACTTAACATACTAAATTTTGATTAGATGCCCACCAATACATACCTTAACAATTATTTTTGTTTCCTCAAATGCAAGGCTTGCAAGAGACAATACATTATCTGCATGTTCTATTAATGACTGCGCATACCAATTGAGGAAAAAGCGGCCATAGTAGCTATCATAATCACCTCGTTCACAAAAGAAACCAGTCTCATGTGGCCTAGAATTGTATTCACCAGCGTTATCAGGACCCTTAGCCCAGAAGGAGTGCCCACGCAATTTAGCTGCTCTGCACAGACTTTGTTGTAAATATTTGTCATAGCACTGCCATAAATGTGATCAGTATAAGCTGAGTGGAATTACAATGATCATAATTTTGAATTTGAAATAGCATGCATGACGTCTTTTGTTGAAGAATTAATGAGACTAGATAGAAACATGTACAGAACTATAACAAGCAACTGAATGGGATATCATGATCTCACATATTCATATATGACAGGTAAAGAAAAAATCTCCAACCGCCATACGAGCTCAGAAAAACGAAAGCAGGTGTACCCTTCATCTATTAGTATGTTTGTGTTCTCTTTCTCAGTGTTTGTGTCACTTGTGATGCATGTTTGCAATACTTTTATGTTAATCTATACATAGTAAAATTTTAGGGAGGTGGTGAAAGAAGACCTGATGAGTGTTTTCCATGACTTTCATGCTAAGGACAGAATTATAAAAATCCTCAACACAACTTTTATAGCCCTTTTCTCAAGAAGGCAATACACAGATCACAACAGCATGGAAGAATATCTGTCTAGTGTGGTGTCGAGGGAAAGGAATGATAGGCATTTTGAAGACTGGGAGCTGAGAATGGAAGAACTTAAAAACTTATTTCTTCAATAGTTTATTTCTTTGGACAACCATAATAGACTTTAATGAGCTGAGCTTCAGGTTTCTCTTTTATACGTCCTATATGCTGGGCATGCATTTTGAGCTCTACATAGATTTCTCCAATGGGCATGCATTTTGAGCTGTACATAGATTTCTCAAATTATTTTACTTGCAAAAATAGGGAAGACAAGCACACACACATTTATAAAAAGAATTATGGAACTCCCTCCCAAAGTTGCAAGATTGATAGTCAATTAAAAATTGGGGTTACTGACTGTTACACAAATTTTCGAGTGAATGCATATGCCATTATGTACACACATCACTATGTACATGTGTGTCACTGTGTGTGTGTGTTCATGCATGTGTAGGCATGAATATACTTATGTAGTAGTTAGGTTTAAGAGATACCTGAAACTCACCGATACCCGGATACCTCCACCCAATCCTTTCTGGAAAAGATGGATACTTCAGCTCTCCAGATGCCCCGAGTCCAATTTCTATACCAGAAATGAGACCCTCTGCAAACAAGTCATCAAACTCCATCCGGAAGCTTCTCATGAAATCAAAATAGACCTGCATATATTTGAGACTACCATGGATAAGACAGCAACACACAACCTTTTTGTGATTAACTAAATGGAAGAAACAAACCAAGATAGAAGAAATTCTCAGTAAAAGTCCAATCAAACGACTGTGCATAACTTTGTTACATCTTCATTTTCTGTAAGAAAGCAAAAAATAGAAAAGAACCAGCATAACAATTTTCCTACCTCAATGCCAGTTCTTCCTTTTAGAACTCGTTCTTTATCAATGCCCCAAGATAGACATTCAGTATTCCTCCTTCCTTCACGATCTGAGAAGAATATATCCCCATTTTCTTTTCCAATGTCCAAAACCCAACGTGGGAGGGTAATCAACATGTCACCAGACTCATTTCCTCCAAACTCATGAAATGCCATTACAACCTTCAGAATTTAAGAAATTCCAAAAGCTACTCAAAAACTATGAGAAATATTTACTTAATTGCAAAATTCAGTGTCAATTAGAGAAACTCTTAAAAAGGCAATCATAAAAATATTTCTCATCAAAACCCTTCATTCCTATTAGAAAAGATTCATGGATTAAAATTTAAGATATGGAAAATTTAGGTAGCGATGCATTTTGAAACTCTTTCCTAGTTCTGGCTCAAGAAAACTTGGAAAAGTTTAGAGAGCAATAAGAAGACCTCAGTAGCAAGCACAATATGAAAACTTAGAAGAGTTAGAAACTCGGAAAACATAGAAATGTTTGAAAACAAATTCATACAGATATATTGATCCGGAAAATAATAAAGAAGGGGTGAAGAGCCCTGTGAGCCCTGTACACTTGGCCTTATAAGAACACTGGTGCTTTTTCTTTTGATAGATGCTGATTTTTTTTCTTTTTGAACACTCTGATGTTAAATAAGATGGGAAGACATTTTCACAAAATGAAAACACTTAACTAAATAACAGCATTGCATTTGAGAACCAACAAGTAAATTCAGTATTCATGAAAATGATGACAATTTATTCTTTTTACTTGGATATTTCTCGTATAGGGTATCCAATTGCCATCAGTCTTGATGCCACAAAAATTTGCTGCCAGGTACATATATACAAATTTGTACATGCATAAAACCTGTGAACCTATGGAAAATAGAACAATATGTACACCTCAAATAAATCAGAGAAGCTACCTGTAACTTCAGTTTGAATTCTCGGATGATGTTGAAAAGCTCGCGATAGCCAGACCAAACATATTTTTGTGGACACCAGCCTTCAACAATGCCCCACCAACAGTCTATAACAATGCCATCTACATCTAAAGATTTCAAATGACTAAGCTCCTGTCTAACACCTCCAGGATCAACCAATTGGCAGAAATTGTTGATAACACCAGTCTGCCACAGAAGTCTTAATTATTTTACAACTCATAGTAACAATTACAAAATCATATAGTATTTTACAACTCATAGCATTTACAATTACACATAATATATAATCTGTTAAATGTAGAAGGAAAACATACAAAAACAAAATCAAAAGATAAAAAGAAGGATTAAATATAAAAGTAGTCCATGTACTTTTCCATGAGGTCAATGAAATCCATGTATTTTTTTATTGAACATTTTATTCCTTATGGTTGTAATATTGATCAAATTGATCCCTCTGCCAGAATTTCGTAAGTAAACCATTACAGATGTCACATTAGCACTAATGAGTATTCGACTAGGGCAAATCGACAAAGCACATGCATGTAGAAATAAATATCATCTTAAATTCCAGAAAACTGGGAAAAAAATGAAAATAAAAAATAAAAAAATAATTACAAATCTTAAAAATATTAAACTACAAAAATAAATAATGATGATAGATATATTTAAATATAAAAAACAAACTGAAAAAGCAAAAGATAAATAAAAAATACCGACGGGAGGTGGGGCTCAACCCTATGGTGCCCCAAATCTGGCTACCTCAGGGGCCAGGGCAACTTTGCTAGGGCCACCAAACAGTGACCATCCCTTGGGCCACCCAATCCATTGAGGGCCACCCGGGGGTGACCCTGATGGGACACACCGCCTATGGGTGACCGACAGTGGGCACCTCTTAGGCGGCCTAGATTGGGTGGCTGGCAAGGGCCCAACAGCCTTTTTTGTTTTTTGAAATTCTTTATTTATTAAAATTTTAGAAATTTCAAATTTTTTTATTAACATTTATTATTTTTTGAGAATTCGAATACAAGCTTTTGTTTAGTTTTGCTTTCTTTTAAAAAGAATGCCACATGGCATGCTAAGTGTAATGCCACATCAGCATATTTAATAGTTTATTAATGGTATTTTAACGAAAGGACTAATATGATCCATCATTTTTTTATTTATTTTTCATAAGTAACTAATATGACCAATCCTAAAAGCACAGGGAGTGAAAAGTTCAATTTAAAAGCATAGGAGTAAATTGATTTTAAAGCAAAGCATATAACTAATTGCCTGCTTGACAGAAGATTAATATCAAGAAAAGAGAGTACAGCAGTAAGCAGCTAGCACTTACTGGAAGTTTTACGAAAACAGGGACATTTGGAATGCCAGTAAAATCATTCTCATGCTCCCCAGAACGAATATCTTGCATAAGCTGCATAAGCACATGATCAGATGCTTCCATAGTCAGCAGTCTAAAACACCAATGAAGTCCCCTAGAGAATAATACCACTGAACTTAACAAACGCACCACAAGTGAGCAACAGAAAGACAGGAAAAGATCATACAAAATATAGTGACCCCTATGAAAACACGCAGATCCATATCACACAGAGAGGATTAAACTCCCAACTTTCAGATGAAGGTTAGCATTGCCCATTTCATATGATTGTATCTTGCATATAAAAGAACAATGATTTACTAAGGTTATTTTTTGATGAGTTTATTTTGCATGCAGAAAAGGACAACAGCATAGATTGAAACACAAATTGAGAGGACCACTAGGTGTGGGCTCCAAATCCGACGGAGTCGGAAAGCCCACCTCCGAACTATAACCATGCTCCAGATCCGAGTTCGGAAGTGGGCTCAGAGTTCAGAACTCCGATCGAAGTTGGGCCAGCCCAAGGCCCAATTTATGTTGACTTTCAACCCATTTCCAAAAACCCTGTTAAAAAATTTATAAAAAAAAATACTAACAACCAGTGGGCTTCAGTTTCAGTCCATTGCAAAAAAAATACACTAAAATAATTTTAAAAAATATATATTTTCGACCCATTGCAGAAAAATACCGCAAAAAAAAAAATCTTTTTAAAAAAAAGACATAAATACAATGAGGAAATTACATACATTACAAAACAAAAGAGGAAAAAAGCACAATCACTAAAAGAGGAAAATTACCTACATTACAACCCTACACTACAATCACAATCACAACCTAAATTAAAAATGCAACATTCCAGCAGCTCAATCACAACCAAATGCAACATTACACCCCTGCATAGGGCTGGGCAAAACTTCCGCCAGCTCCGACTTTGGCCAACATCCACTCTGGCGCCGACAAAGTTGGAATTTTCGGAGTTACTCCATTTTTTGGTCGGAGTCAGAAGCCATAAGGGCTCCAACCTCTGACTCCAACGTAGTTCCATTTCAGGTGAAACAATGCCACTTTGATTCAACGGGGTCCAACTTGGGCTTCCCCTCTTCTCCCCCCACTTTCCTGATTCTTCTTCTCTCTATTTCTCTTTGAACTGCTGTCGTGCCGTGCACCATGAGTCCCTTAATGACGCCGTTGCAGCCCCACCATCGGAGCCAGCAGAAGTTTTGCCCAGCCCTAAGGACCACACACCCCATGAACTATCTTTTTTGCATGCTGTTCTGGCTTTCCCAATTCCCTTTATGGCACTTTCGTTTTTTGTTTAGTCTTTTCCACTTCCTGCTGTTTCTTGCATGCAGATTTGGAAATTCAAAATTATATGCAGTGTTGAGAGGCGCTAATTTTCCTAGAAATATAATGAAAATCTCAAAACTAAATAGGTTTTCCGATAGCATCTTCAAGATCTTATAAACATGAGCAATCTCTTTTCAAATGTCTTATCCTTTTGGATCAAGCAATAACCATACATTCATATTTAACCACTCCACAGTTAAAAGATTATTTTCTTTCATAACCAATCAAACACAAACTACCTTGTTGAAAAGTAAAAAATTAATCAAGAGGATCAGCCTAAAGATTTGTAAAAGATCTCCTTTAAGAAGCACTATACCCTCTTTCAAAATCAATGCACTCTGTGTAGGATCTCCCGCAATGGGAAAACATGATTCTTGCTCTGATTTTAGGAAACATAATCAAATTCAGAATCAAAAAGTCATGCCAAAAGTTTTTCAGAAATCATATCTTATCAAAACAGAGTACTGAATAAAATCATATAATCTTCAGAATCAAAACAAATCTAGAGCATTTTCACATAATTATGCACAAATTTTTATATTTGCTCTTTTTGCATAGTACAGAAACAAAATGTCAAAAATAAACTCGTGTCTACACCAGTCATGACAAAAATGCTCTCTCATCAGAGTTCATGAGCTAACTCTCCGATCCCTCCGGGACCGGGGCGTTACAATTGATATTAGCAAAAGACTGACAATGAAAATTTTTATATATAGGGCAAAAGTCACAACCCAGGTACACGGAATGTATACTAGAGAGACAAATTACCTAGTTTTAGGGATTGGCTAGGATTTTGGGAGGAAACGGTTGAATGATATTAAGGATTAAGAGCTTGTTTGGGAAGTAAGATGAGCTCATCTCATCTCAAAAATTCTCATAATTTCCTTCCCAAACATCACTCAAACAAAAATATTTTTCAGTTTCAAATTTTCATCTTTTTCATTTAATTATTACCTAATCATTACAACTTTTCCAAACTTCCAAAAAAAGAAAAAATATTACTTTTTCAAATTTCAAAACAAATATAATATAAAAAATTATATTTTAACAATATTTTAACATTAGAATATTTTTATTCAACTTTTTCTCTCTACTTTTCCAAAACCCAATAAAGCATATTAATTCAAACCATTTCACTACTATTCACAAAATTCGCATCTCACCTCACTTTCCAAACGAGCCCTAAGGGTTTCAATTAGGACAAGGAGGGGCATTTGGCTTGAAAGCAAAAACAAAGGGAAAACTCAAGTTCTATGTTGTCATTCTAGGCAGTGAGTAGCTACCCAAGAATGATATGTTGGTATTCAGGGGGTAATTTGGGATCTATTTGATGAACAGGTAGTTGGGTTCTTGAAGATTGGAGTTTAGGGAATAATAGGCATAGAATCCGATACAAAAATATTAGCTGGACTTTGATACAAAATTACAAAAAAAAAAAAAAAATTAGGAGGAATAAAAATGAGACAAATGTATGCATCACAAATAGCTTTCTTAAGCATCGAACCTAGATTTTTCTTGACATCACCCTCCATCGAAGGGTTGCATCTCACAGACCTAAAGAACATGATGTTGTAAAATTCTAATAAAACTTATTTATGAAAATTAAACCTAACTAAACTCCAAATAAAACTTAGATTCTATGGGCTTTTTCTACTAAGCCCAAACTACCTAACTAATAAACCCACAAATAAGACCCTAAATACATAATAAAGCTCAAGATAAGACCGAATGAGTTTTTGTTTTCGCTGCTTTTGTAGTTGAATGTTCTTAGGTGTTTCTTTTGTATACTTCTTGTGTACTTGGGCTTTGCCTATTACATTCGTTGAATAAAATTTTTACTCATCAAAAAAAAAAAAAGACCTAATGGTCCAAAATTTCAAACCACATGCAGAAATATAAAATTACAGAAATTACCTTGACCCCTAGATTTAAAGAAAACAAAATAAAAACAAATTTGATTTTTTACTGCCTGCATCACTATGCATAGGGACATGAATTAGTAAATGAACTAACTTGGTCAGCCTCCAGGCATTCAACTGAATTGATGGGGCTGGCACTGGGATATTTCTCACTCTTAGTATCCCTTTCTGCAATTACCACTGAATCAAGAGATGCAGGTGACAAGCTCTCATCAATTCTCAGAACTGATGGCTGATGGTCTAACGCTGCTTTGACAGAGCAATTTCTCAACGAACTAGAAGATAGTGGGCTCTCAACTGACCTCACAGGAAATGCTGCCTGTCAATGCATACAAAACTCACTTATCATTAAATCATGGATATAATATGCATCTAACTTGTAGGCACAAAAATAATAATCAAGGACCATTGCATTGGCATCTTTAATTACTCAAGAACATAGTGAATCTGAAACTTCATCTGTCATTTTCAAATGCACTTCGTGAAGAAAGATGTCTTCAAGTGTCTCAACCTCATTTCAACAATAGTGGCATGTCTCAAGCACATACAAGGCACAACAACTTCCCAAGACATAAAAATGTAATATAGACCCTTGATGTTACTTGGACTTGGACTTTCCTTGATGTAATATAGACCCTTGATGTCACAGACAAACCTAAATGTGACTTGGGCTTTCCTTTGATGTTATAAACTGCATCAGAGTCAATCCCTAGCCAGAAGTGTAGGACTTGAGCCATACCACCTACAATGAAATGGCCTAAAAAGGACATCAACCATTCAAGGAAGGAGACAGCAATACCCCGAATTGAGTATAGGGGAGTCGTGCATGGGATCTAACGTTACCTAAAGGGATGTTCTTATGATCAATAACAATTTTAAGAAATTTCAATTATAAACTTTACTGGCCCTATTGGAATATAAGCTCAAATGTGACTCAGGATTTCCTTGGGTCATTACAAACAACAACAAAAAAACATGGGTTTTTTGAGTTGAAGTCAACTCAACTTTATTATCCAGGCCTAATTCAAACATTAAGAGACTTGAAGACATTAACATTGTATTTCAGGGAGGAGGATCTGAGTTTAATTTCTCCAGCATCTAATGAACGTGTAGAAGTGGAAGGAGGGGGGTCAGATCCTATACAATCCATGCTTCTGTTTACTCAGGGGGAGGAGGAGGTGGAGCCTCTACGTACATTATCTCCCTTGTTTTCTATGGGAGATTCACATTCAGATTGGTTGGTCCAGAAAGTGAAGGAACTTCAGGAATGTATGGGGATCTCTTGTGTGGGTTATGAGGAGCAATTTAGAGATTTAATTATCGCTCTTCAGGAGGGACGGCTCCAAACTCCTAAAAATACTACTAGGAAAAAGAGGGAACTGAAACGTCTCTCTTGCTCAATCAATTATGACAAAAGGGAGGGGAGCACTAGCAAGGGAAGATTCAAGGGTAAGGTTGTTGTTCCCCATGAAGCCTAGAATCCTTTCTTGGAATATTAGGGGTCTCAATGATCCCAAAAAGCGGTTGAGGGTGAAGAATCTTTTACGTCATTGGAAGCTGGATATTGTTTGTTTGCAGGAAACAAAATTGGAATTTGTAGATCGTAACTTCATTAATAGCATTTGGGGCTGTCCATTTGTGAGATGGGTCTTTCTTGCGTCAAGGGGAGCCTCCGGGGGTATTCTCATTATGTGGGATTCAAGGGTGGTTGAGTCGATTGAGGAGTGTGTTGGAAATTTTACGGCTGCGTGTTCGTTTAGAAATGTGGAGGATGGTTTTTGTTGGTGTGTATGGGCCGAACATGGACAATCATAGGAAGGTCCTATGGGAGGAGTTAGCTGGTTTGGGCAGCTGGTGGAACTTGCCATGGTGCATTGGAGGTGATTTTAATGTCACCAGATTTCCTAGCGAACGATCGGGAGATGTGAGGCTTAATCAAGCTATGCAGGATTTTTCTGACTTTATCTTCGATATGGACTTGGTGGATCTACCACTTGTTGGTGGTGAGTAACTTGGTCTAATAATCGGTTGCGGTCTCGTTTAGACAGATTTTTGGTATCCCCATCGTGGGAGGCACATTACCCTACAATGCTGCAGAAAAGAATGGACAGAATTTGTTCAGACCATTTCCCCGTTGTCCTAGATTGTGGAGGTATTCAGGAGGGTAAACGATACTTTAAGTTTGAAAATATGTGGCTGAAAGTTGATGGTTTTGTGGATAAAGTGAGGTCGTGGTGGACTTCTTACTCTTTTGTGGGTTCACCAAGCTTCATATTGGCTGGGAAATTGAAAGCTTTGAAGGGGGATTTGAAGAGGTGGAACTCAGAAGTTTTTGGGCATCTTAATGATCAAAAAAGGTCCCTTATGGAGGAGATAAAGGTCTTCAAGGAAAGGGAGGTGAGTGCACCTTTATCTAAAGAAGACTCCCGCAAGAAATTAGCTACTTCGTCGGAATTGGAAAGGGCGCTACTTATGGAGGAAATTTCATGGAGACAAAAGTCGAGAGCTCTTTGGCTGAAGGAAGGAGACCGTTGTACGAAATTCTTTCATCGGGTGGCCAATTCACACCGTAGGAATAATGCTATTGATGTGATTCAGGTGGAGGGCCAAGTTTTCTCTAATCATGTGGACATTAAGAACCACATTGTTAACTTTTATGAAACTCTATTCACAGAAAGTTTCAGGTGGCGGCCCAAATTGGATGGTATGCACTTTGAGACCATTGATCACGCTAGTTCGGAGTGGCTGGAGAGACCTTTTGAAGCTGATGAGGTTCTTCGGGTGCTTCGTGGGATGGCTAAGGACAAAGCACCGGGGCCGGATGGGTTCTCAATAGCCTTCTATTATGAATGTTGGGATGTGCTGGGGGAGGATGTTTTCAAGGTTTTTCAGGAGCTATACTTTTTTGGTAAATTTGAAAAAGTATTAATGCATCCTTTATTGCTCTAATCCCTAAGAAAGTTGGGGCAAGGGAGATGAAAGACTTTAGACCGATTAGCCTCATTAATGGTTTATACAAGATTATTGCAAAGGTGTTGGCCAATCGCATGAGCAAGGTTTTGAATAATATTATAACAAACCCCAAAACGCGTTTGTAAAGGGGAGACAAATTCTGGATTCAGTTTTAATTGCCAATGAATGTTTGGATTGTAGACTCAAGGAGGGTAAACCAGGTCTTTTGTGTAAGCTGGACATGGAGAAGGCCTATGATCATGTAAATTGGGATTTTTTGTGCTACTTACTTGCGAGATGTGGTTTTGGGGAGAGATGGTTATCTTGGATTCGACATTGTATATCTACGGTCCGCTATTCGGTGTTGGTGAATGGAACACCGGAGGGATTCTTTACCAGCTCCAGGGGATTAAGACAAGGGGATCCCCTATCCCCTCTACTGTTTGTTTTTGTTATGGATGCTTTGAGTCGCATGTTGAGTGCAGCGGTTAGTGGAGGTTTTATTGCTGGTTTCTCGGTGGGAGGGCTTTCCATCTCTCACCTTTTATTTGCTGATGATACACTGCTGTTTTGTGAGCCTGACAGTGTTCATATGCAGTATTTGAGAGCTGTTTTGCTGTGCTTTGAAGCGGTTTCAGGTCTGAAGGTAAACCTTTCAAAGTCTGAAATGGTCCCTGTGGGTAGTGTGAACAATATTCAAGACTTGGCTTCTATATTGGGCTGTCAGATTTCTTCTTTGCCTTTGCAATACCTTGGCCTTCCATTGGGGGCAGCGTTCAAGACTAAGTCTATTTGGGATGGAGTGATAGAAAAAATTGAAAGAAGATTGGCTGGATGGAAACGGTTATACCTATCCAAGGGTGGTAAATGGACTCTTATTAAGAGTACACTATCTAACCTCCCCACGTATTTTCTTTCCTTATTTCCGATACCCGCAAGTGTTGCTTCTCGCATCGAAAAAACCTTTCGCAACTTTCTTTGGGGAGGTTTGGGGGACGAAGCTAGAATCCACCTTGTGGGTTGGGATAAAGTTTGTTCTCCAATTCAATGGGGGGGTTTGGGAGTGCATAATGTAAGGGTATTCAACAAAGCACTATTGGGGAAATGGTTATGGGGGTATCATAGTGAAGGAGAGGGCTTGTGGAGAGAAGTGATAAAGTCTAAGTATGGGAGCCTAAGGGGGGGGTGGTGCTCTAACGAAGTCAGGGGAGCACATGGAGTGGGCTTGTGGAAAAACATAAGAGCTGGCTGGGACAGATTTTCTCATTTTTTCAGATTTATAATTGGCAGCGGCAACAATGTTTCATTTTGGCATGATGTTTGGTGCGGGGACATGGCTCTTAAGCAGGCGTTTCCTATGCTTTACCAAATCGCATGCGACAAGGAGGCTACTGTGGCTGATTTATTGACACGCTCTAATGGTGCTGTTCATTGGAATGTGATTTTTTCAAGAGCGGCTCAAGATTGGGAGCTGGACATGTTGTCTGGTTTTTTTGACTCTCTATATGCTACATCTTTTGGAAATGTGATGAGGGATAGGCTGGTGTGGAAACCAAGTGGTAATAAAAAATTCTCAGTGAGGTCCTTTTATTCGGCCCTCTTGGGCCTACACCATGGTCATAGATATCCTTGGAAAGCTATTTGGAAGTGCAAGGTACCTTCCAAAATTGCTTTCTTTGTCTGGACAGCATCTATTGGGCGGATTCTTACCTCGGATAATTTGAGAAAACGTGGGTTCATTATTTCAGATTGGTGTTATATGTGTAAGTGTGATGGGGAATCTGTTGATCATCTCTTATTACACTGTGAAGTAGCTCGGAGCTTATGGCATGATGTTTTTAGTAGGGTAGGGGTGGCATGGGTCATGCCTAGAAGTGTTAGGGATCTTATGTGCTGTTGGAAAGGTATACGGGGAAATGCTCAAATCGCTGCTGTATGGAAAATGATACCTCACTGCATTATGTGGTGTGTGTGGTTGGAGAGAAACAAGAGGTGTTTCGAAGATATGGAGCTCTCTATGGCTGAACTGAAACGTTTCTTTTACTATACTTTGCTTTCCTGGGCTTCGGCCATTATTTGTAATACAGATGATCTCCATACTTTGCTTGTAACCCTCACTAGTTCTTAGTTGTAACCTGGCATGTTCTTTTTATACCTCTAGTGTACTCAGGCTATGCCTCTTTATGAATAATATTTACTTTTACCTATAAAAAAAAAAACATTGTATTTCATTCTTTACATAATTTCCTTTGGAAATCATTCCACCAATTGGGATTTCAATAATAGTAAGAGACAATAACTTGTGTTGATAAACAATCAAGAAATAATAACTAGGATTGAATATAAAATTAGTCCATGAGATTTTTCTCAAATTACTCCGAGTTTCTTAATTGAAAATTTTTACTCCTTGTGCTTTTAAGATCTTCCAAACTGGTCCTCAGTTAAAAATCAGTTACTAAACCGTTAATTTTGTTAACGTTACACTACATGTGTCAAAATAAATAAATAAATAAAAACAAATGTTAAAAAATATTTAAAACAAAAAAAATATCATAAACAAAAAAAATGATTAAAAAAATTGTGAGGGGATGAATTTTTAATTTTTTTTTGATAAGTAAAAGAAGATATATTAGAACAAGAAAAGGGCAAGGCCCGAGTACACAGGGGGTATACAAAGAGCCTTGCTAAAGGCTAAGAGCTGCGAAGGGCAGCATAAAGGCTAACATTTTTTCTGATTCATGGTGTGACACACCACGTCAATATTGCTAAAGGTTTAAAAACTGATTTTTAATGGATGGATGAATTTGACCAATCTTAAAACCATAAGGAGTAAAATATTCAATTAAAAAACTCGGGGAGTAACTTGATTTCAAGGCAAACCAGGTAGACTAATTATGTATTCAACCCTAATAATTATGTAAACATTGTATGAACGTCCTACATTTACTAAACTAACACAAATAAACATGGACTTTTTAAGCCAACTCAAGTTTACTTCAGGCCTAACTCAAAAATTGAGAGCCTTCAAGGCATTGCACATTATATTTTTATGCTTTACATAATTTCCATGGGAAATCATTCCACTCAATGGAGTTTATATCAAGAGTAATAAGAAACAAATATTAAATAAACACGCCATAGGAAGGTCCTACACTAAAACATCACGTGAATAAAAAGCAACATGAATGTTCAAAAGGGAAATATAACCACTAGCTGCCTAATAATGTTCCCTTTAAACATAACCAAGGCCAGGACAACTATATCCGGCAAAATTGTGTCTTTTCTCTTTCTCGAGAATCTAGCAATGATATCATGTTCACATCCAGTATCAACTGCCCCATGCCCATGGGTTTTCAAAAATCTAACATTTGCAATATGATTATGTATTGACACCACGTAAGTCCAATCCTACACTACCATTTCAGCCTAATAATTATACCAAGATGATCCTATCACAGGAATAGCTTCCACATGGTACAACTTTTACTGTCCAATAACTAGCTATCATGAAAAAAAACCTGCCCAATAATTAATTTGATCCCTTGGTAAGGAATAACACTCAAACCAAAAAATATACTCTTAACAACACTTTTTTTCAATTTACATTTTTTTTTGTTTGCAGACCTTCTGGACCTATCTTGTGACTCCCCTCAATGGAATGTCATCTTCCTTAAAGCAGCACAAGATTGGGAAATTGAAACATTTATGAATTTCTTCAATCGCGTGTATGCTAGTAGAGTGAATGGAGCTGACAAGATACTTTGGTATCCATCCAAGACAGGGAGATTCACTGTTCGTTTGTTCTACAAGTCCCTTATGATACAAAATAAGATCCATTATCATAGAAGAATATATGGAAGACTACAGGCCCCCCTAAAAGCTTCTTTGTATGGACAGTTTCATCAGATAATATTCTCAACTTAGAAAATTCAAAGGAAACGCCAAATCATTATGTTGGATTGTTGCTACATGTGCAACAAAAATGGGGAGTCCGTGGACCACTTATTATTGCATTGTGATGTGGCCATGAGCTTATGGAATGATATCTTTGCTAGAGTGTGGCTACTTCGGGTGATGCCATGAAGGATGGTTGATTTACTAGCAAGTTGGAGAGGCATCTAGGGTAACTCTCAAATAGTAGCTATGTGGAAGATGGTCTAGTCAGTGAATGGTGGTGCATATGGAGAGAGAGGAATGAATGGAGTTTTGAGGATTGTGAACAAAAAATGGACGAACTTAGAACGTTTTTTCTTAATAACTTATTCCATTCATCGGTTGTAATAGATTTTAATGGTATGAACATTCATGACTTGCATCTTTAGACTATAATGCATAGGTGTTGATCTTGTATATGTCCCATGTACTTAGGCTATACCTACTCTCCTCATTAATAAAGTTCTTCTTTACCGATCAAAAAAGAATTTTCCCAGTTGCTCTTTTTCTATTTTCTAACTAATGGGGAGGATGGACTACCACAAATAATTTGGACCCTCCATTTTCCATTGACCCGTATCTCTAAGATTGTTAAGCTTTCTTCGTAATGGAAAAGCAAAAAAGTCTTTTAACTTTTTTTCTTTTTTCTCCTCAGTTTTCTCCCTTCTCACATTTTCGAAGCAACCAAACATAACACAACCACCATAGGTTCTGTTACAAAATTGTGGGCCCCAATCCCCCCACCCCAAAAACAAAAAAAAACAAAAACAAAACAAATTAAAAAAGAGGCTCAAAGAGAACTCATAACAGAAATCTCAAAAATTGGGGCTAATCACAAACCAAATGGGAAGGAGGCGGCGACTGTCTGTAGGTCGTCCCATCTGCCTCAACGACCCAGCCGGCCTCACGAGCGAGGGCTGCAAGCACATCGTTCATATCTGCGCGCGCGGGGAGAGGAAAATTACCGTACTGCCGGAGGCCGGCGAGCATCCGGCTGGTGATGGCTCGGCGGTGGCGCTCCCGCAGCTTGGTCCGCTCTTTCTCTTTCTCTCTCTCCTTCTTCCCCTTTCCTGTTGTGGCGGGGCCCATGGCTGCAGCAGCCGCAGTGGCTGCAAAGCCGCGGGGGCGCCGCGCCTGGGGCTGAGGCTGAGAGTGAGAGTCGAGGGTTTGGGGGAGAGCGTTAGATAGGTAGTCGGAGGAGTGGTCCAGATCTTGGTGTTGGTGTTGGAAGTTAGTATTTGTAGCGTCGTCGTTGTCGACGCTCATCTTCTTGCTCTTTTTCTTTGTGCTTCTTGACAATCTATACCGTACCGTTCGTTACTTATCGTCTCAGTGCACTGGAAGCCCTCCAGTCTCCATCTACTTCCAGCTGCTCAACCTTGCTTTACCGGTTCACTGTAGTGTGATAAAGTACTATCGCTCGTCTGGACGGTTATATATCCGATATTTATAATTTACTTTTCAAACAATATCACTTAAAAATAAAATAATTTTTAATTTTAGACTTTTGAATTTTTCTTTTAATTATTACTATTCAAATGCAAAATTTTAATAAGTTTCTCAAATTTTTAAATAAAATAAAAAATCAATACTAACTTTTTTTCAAATTTCAAAATAAAAATAATATTTAAATCATTTTATAATTTTATAATTCTTTTATTTAACTTTTTCTATCTTATTTTTTAATATATAATAAAATATTTTAAATCAAATTATTTCATTACTATTCACAAATCATTTCATTACTATTCACAAATAATTTAATATATTCTAATTATTTTTTAACTTTATAATTTTTTTATTTAACTTTTTCTACCTCATTTTTTAAAATATAATAAAATATCTTGAATCAGATTATTTCATTAATATTCACAAATCATTTCATTACTATTCACAAATAATCTGATATATTCTAATTATTCAAACAATTTCTTAGTTTTTAAATTACTATTTATTTGAAAAATTATATTCTCAAGTCATAAAATGCTGTTAATACTTTAATATTTATATTAACCAAATATTTTGTTGGTAATCCTATTCAATTTAAAGAAATGACTAGTGATTTATTCATCAATTTAAGATATCCTCAATTATTTGATTTTAAATGGTATAAAGATGTATTTCTAACTAAAGTTATGATCAGAAATGATTGCCAACAATCATACTGAAAGAAAAAGTTCATAGTCAGACTTCCATATTACTTTTTTCAAAAGGTACGCGAATCATTAATAAAACTAGATAGTACTATTGATTTTATTAATCTCACATATGGTAACATAATAACTACTATTAATAGAACTGGTCTAATTATGTGTAATGATCTAAGATTAAAAAAACAAATGGATAAAGAAAAAAAATTTTGCTAAGAAAGAGTTAGGTACGTTTTGTGAATAGTTTGGTTATACTTTATTATTAGCACCATCTAGAAGATAGAAAAAGGTTAAAAGAAATTATAAAAATTATCTAAATAAAAAATTAAAATATAAAAGACCTTATAAAAATATGAAAGATAAGCAAACATATAATAAACCAATATACAATAAACCTATAAAAAATCCAAAAAATATTAATAAAAATAAAAAAAACAAATTGTTTGTTATAAATGTGGAAAAGTTGGACATTATTTATCAAATTGTAAGGTTAAAAAACAAATTAATTAATTAGATTTACCTGAAACGGTAATAGAAAAATTATTAAATATTTTTATAATACTTTCAAGCGAAGAATAAGAAAATTCTTCAGAAGAAGAAGAAATTTATCAATTAAAAGAATCAAGCCCCTTAGAACAATCTTCTGACAATGAATCAGAAGAAAATGAGACACATGTTTGTGATTATTTAGAGAAAAATAATTATATCTGTAAAACCATTAATGTATTATCAACATATGAAAATATTATATTAGAACTAATAGATAAAATTAGTAATCTACAAAAAAGAAAAGAATATTTAGAAAATTTAAAAGAAACTTTACTAATCAATCTACTTTAGCATCTACCCCAATACTTTCATCATATAATTTCTCAAAAATAGTAAATAGATTTAAAACAGAAACACAAAAAATCACTTTAAAAGACTTACAACAAAAAATTAATGAAATAAATAAATAAATTAGAAATCTTAAAGCCTCTAATACTAGATTAGAAGTTTCAAATGCAAATTAATACAGGAAATAATTCTATTAAAAATTGATAATAAAACTAATTCTCCTAAAAAAATTAAGGAGAAAGCTCAGAAATAGTTGTTAAAGAATGACCATATAACTTTATTAATATTCTTAATAAAATAAATTTTCAAAAATGGTATATTGAAGTAACCATCTTTATTAACAAAGAATTTTCCTTTACAATAATTTCTTTATTAAATACACGATCTAAACTGTATACAAGAAGGGATAATACATTTTAAATGTTTTGAAAAAGCAAAGAAAATATTATCTCGAGCTAATAAAGTAAAATTAAACATAAATTATAAATTATCAAATGCACATGTTTGTAATAATGAAATTTGCTTTAAAATAACATTTATTCTAATAAAAAATATCAACATTTGAGTAATATTAAGAAATCATTTTTTTGCCTTACTCTATCCTTTTTCTGTAACAGATGAAGGAATTTCTACAAAAATATTAGGCAAAGAAGTTCAATTTAAATTTTTATTTTCCCTAGTTTCAAAAGAAATTAATTCTTTAAAAAAATTTCATTAGTTAAAGAAATTAATCTTTTAACTATGAACAAGATCAAAAGAAAAGAAAAACAGATAAATTTTCTAAAACAATAACTAAAATATAAAAGAATTGAAAAACAATTAAAAGATCCATTATTAATTCAAAAAATTAATAATTTTAAAATTATAATTGAAAAGAAAGTAGGCTCTAATTTACCTAATACTTTTTGGAATAGAAAACAACACATAGATAAATTACCTTATGAAAAAGATTTTTCTAAAAAAATATTTCTACTAAAGCTAGGTTAATACAAATGAATAATGAATTATTAGAATTTTATAAAAAAGAAATTAATGATTTAATATTAAAATGATTAATTAGAAAAAGTAGATCACCAATGAGTTATGCTGCTTTCTATGTACAAAAACAAGTAGAATTAGAAAGATATGTTCCTAGATTAGTCATAAATTATAAGCCATTAAATAAAGTATTACAATGGATAAGGTACTAGATTCCCAATAAAAAGGACTTATTATCTCGACTTTATAATGCTATTATGTTTTCAAAATTTGACATGAAAAGTGGATTTTGGCAATCCAAATTACTGAAAAAAGATAGGTATAAAACTGCATTTACAATTCCATTTGAATATTATGAATGAAATATTATGCCATTTGGATTAAAAAAATACTCCTGGTGAATTTCAAAGTATGATGAATGAAATATTCACCTCATTTACTTACTTTTCAATAGTTTATATAGATGATGTATTAATATTTTCTTCATCCATTAAACAATATTGGAAACATTTAAATACTTTTGTCCAAATTATTAAAAAAATATATTAGTTGTCTCAGCAATAAAAATAAAATTATTCCATAACAAAATTAGATTTTTTGGACATAATATCTACCAAGAAACTATTACCCCAATTAGTAGTGCAATAGAATTTGCTAATCAATTTTATGATGAAATAAAAGATAAGCGACAATTACAAAAATTTTTGGGAAGTCTTAATTATGTTGCAGATTTTTATCAATCTCTCAGACTATTATGCAAGCCATTATTTAAAAGATTAAAAAAAGATCCACCACCGTGGGCAAAAAAACATACATATATTATAAAACAAATAAAAGCTCATATTAAGAAACTACCATGCTCAGGACTTTCATCTTCTCATACTTTTAAAATTGTTGAAACAGATGCTTCTGATCTTGGTTATGGAGGAATTATGAAACAAAAATTATCAAATAACTTAGAACAAATTATTAGATTTCATTCAGGATGTTGGAATCCTGCTTAAAAGAATTATAGTACTATTAAAAAAAATTAGCTATTATATTATGTATTTCTAAATTTCAAGTTGATTTATTGAATCAAAATTTTTTACTTAGAATAGATTGTAAATCAGCCAGAAAGTCTAAAAATTTTTACACTACAAAATGATTATCCACCTTCTCTATCAAATAACTTAGAACAAATTATTAGATTTCATTCAGGATGTTGGAATCCTGCTTAAAAGAATTATAGTACTATTAAAAAAAATTTAGCTATTATATTATGTATTTCCAAATTTCAAGTTGATTTATTGAATCAAAAGTTTTTACTTAGAATAGATTGTAAATCAGCCAGAAAGTCTACAAATTTTTACACTACAAAATGATTATCCACCTTCTCTATCACATTGTCCACCACTTCTTCTTTCTTTCCTTAAAATAAAATAAAATTGGATCATGAAATGAGAATTAAATTTATAATTTTTTTATTTAACTTTTTCTATCTCATTTATCAAAATATAATAAAATATCTTAAATCTGATAATTTCATTACTATTCACAAATAATTTGATATATTCTAATTATTTTTTAACTTTATAATTTTTTTATTTAACTTTTTCTATCTCATTTTTTAAAATATAATAAAATATCTTAAATCAGATTATTTCATAATTATTCACAAATCATTTCATTACTATTCACAAATAATCTGATATATTCTAATTATCCAAACAATTCCTTAGTTTTTATATTACTATTTATTAGAAAAATTATATTCTCAAGTCATTATATAAAACACATTTAGAAAAATACTTACATAGCATAATTTGATTTAAAATATAAATATTGAAATATGAATATTAAAAATCAAAACTTACAATTTAAGTGATGTAAATTATATTATGCTCTACATACCAACTTAATTATAGAATAATTGTTTAAATTTTACATATTTTTAATTTTGAATTTTTTTAAATGAGAGTTTTGCTAAATACAAATGAATTCGCATACTGATCCGTATACCAATCCTGCTACATCTATATTTAAAATTTAAATTGATATTATTTTCATTAAAGTTTGACTTTTTGACTAATTATATTAGATAAATACGCATATTAATGTGTAGAATCGCTTATAACTAAATTTTTTCATCTTCTTATAACTACGTGTTAATCCTTGATTTCCTAGCATGAGGCATCACATGGCATATTAAAGGCACATGATAGCGTATCATTAGCTCTAATCGAAGATTGACGTAAGCATTTAATTAGATTTTTTTTTAATTAATGTATTAATTTTGCAAAAGTTAAAAATTTACGTCTCGTTTTGTGAAAGTATGAAAACTCAAATACTAATTTTAAAATTAACGTTGTTTTAAAATTAGTGGCGAGTGTGGTTATGCCTTTGGTAAGAAGATAGATGAATATAAACCTAATAAGACTTAATTACAAAATCAATATTTGAATTTTCACCTTTTATAAATCAAGGTTATAGTTTTTAATTGTCATAATATTGATAGCTAAAAAAAAAAAAAAAAAAAAAAAATCAATTAAGTAATTTTATCAATGTAGTTAACTTTGATATGCTGGTTTGGAAAAGTATGCAACATGATTCGAGAATGTTGTCAATTGCCTGAGGAGTGTGAAAAAACGAAAATTCAAGACTATTTCAAAATGTTAATATTGTCACAAAAGAGATAGTAGATAACTGTCTTACACCATATGGTTAACAAGAAGCAACATTTGCTATGCTAGGAACCTCCATCTGGAAACTGGAAACTCAATTTCAATGGATTGTCCTCAGCCTTCGAATAAATTTGGTATGGGAAATATTTTCCGATTATGGCTATGTGTAAGATTGCGGATTTTTTATTTTTTTGGTCCAATCTAAAATCTAGATAACCATATTCTAGTTACGGGTCCAGCCCACATAAAAAGACTCGGGTATACCATGTCTGAGTATCAAATTTAAACTTGGATTCTAGATTTAAAATCTGGATACCGGTTTAGAAAAAAAAAAAATTTAGAATCTAGACTTTTTACCCTGGGCTTTTACACATCTTGTCTGGTGTTAATCTTGGATGAGATACCTGAATTGAAGTAGTTTTATTGTTTAAGGCCATCTTGTTTTGTTCTTTTCTTCTTGTTAAACCCACTTATAAACTGCAAAGTTTTTAAAACCGGTAAATACGTTTGGGTGGGCTTGCAATTTTTGAAATGCTAATTTCATAACTGGCAACATGGTTCATGTGCAATGGAAGCCAGCCAAAGATATATTCATCACTTGGATCTACTATCTAAAGAAAATTTTGAGTTTAGAAAAATAGAAGGAAAATATTTTATTACATGCCGAATTTTAAACATGCTCTAAATGATCTCGAGTTCTAACCTTATGATGGTGATAATGATTTATTACCAATTGAAATCATAATAGACAATGAGACAAAAGATGAGTCATGGATGCAATAATTAGAGACATTAAATGAGAAGAAAAAAATCTATTCATCATCAATTTTCTTATCATCTTCTCATCATCCCATGGTGTAGTATTAGATAGTAGGTTTATAAGTGAAATAAAATAAATAATCTCTAATCATCTAATGCTATATAATAAGGTGATGAAAAGATAATGAAAATTGAGATGATGAGTAGCATTATTCAAATGATAAATAATATGATGTTGAGTGTGGTTATGTTGTTCTTCTATTTGTGTCTTTGCATAAAATGAGCCAAAGAAAATTCTCCTTAGGGAAACTTTATGGCATCCTCAAATTATTGGACAACAATTAGGAGCAGTTTAGATTCAGAGTGTATCTCATCTCATTTCATTATTATAACTTTTCTAAATTTTTATATAAAATATAATAAACAATTCAACTTTTTCAAATCTTAATTCAACTTTTTTAAATTTTAAAATAATAATAATATTAAAAAAATAATATTCTAATAATATTTTATTCAACTTTTAACTTTCATCTATCTCATTTCACCTCACTATCCAAATGAGCCAGGTTTAACCCTCAAAGTCAATGCTCTCATATTAGAAACAATAATAACAATAACAACAACAACAAATACCCTTGAGTCTCTTATGCTTTTCATTTTCATTCCTTTTTTCCCTGATATACTAGAACAGTTGAATTGTTTTTGTTAGATATTTCCGAATATCCAAATGTTTTATGCCTTAATAAAACATCTTGGTCTGAAAAGGAGATTTTGTTTATGGCCACATTAGGGAGATATGAATACAATACAATACAAAGGGCGAAGAAAATCAACCAATATTTTACTCCCTGCTGCTTCTGTGCTATCCTTCACTCAGTGAACTGAATATTCTCATCTTAAATTGTGACTTTCCTTTACTTCTTGTAGCTCAGTGTAAACTTGTCTCTTCTTCTCATTCTCTATATCTCTTCCACTTCCACCCACTAATGGGTAGGTATATGACCCCTTGATTGATATGGTGGAGATGCTTCTCTGAGTGTGTGGATTGCATCATTTTGGTGATTAGTCTTCTATATGCTAATTTGTTTAATCAAGCTTTTGGTAACTAGTCTTCTATATGCTTGCCATATCTGCAATTATATTGACACTCTTTATGGAATATTATATATTCGTTCACCTCTCTTTTGACTAGTTTGGGTTTTAATAAATCTTTCCTTCGTTTTCCTTTCATATTCACAATTGGAATCCTTTGAAGCATTGCAGGACATGGTGGCAACAACGTTATTGGGTAGTGGCTGTTGGAGTTTTGGCTACCCAGGTTCTTGAACTATCAATTTCTGGGGCATGGTTGATTTGGAGATCTAGACAAGGGAATGTATCATATGAACATGTTGGTGCTGCTGTTGTAACTCATATTGTAATTTTGTATTTTGTAATCTAATGTATAGATACCAAACAATGTAATGTTGTATGCATTTCACATGATGAATATTTTATTTTATTTTTTATTTTACATGTATTTAGTTAAAATGTTAATTAATTGTTTCTAGCTTTAGTTATTTCGTACATAAATTTAGTTTTTCCATTTGATATATTTTTATTATTATGTACAATATTCAATGCATTAGTATTATACTTCTTGAAAAATATAATAATATATAGGCTTATATATAATTATGGTTTTCAGCATGGTTTTTTTTCTTGATAAAACTTTAATAAAGTTTAGGCTTATATATATATATATATAATTATGCTTTTTAACATCATTTTCTTCTTGAAAAAACTTAAATAAAATATAGACTTTTATGTATAAAAGTTATGCTTTCCAACATTATGTTTTTTCATTTTATTGAAAAAAAAAATTCATAACATATAGGCTGTTTAGAGGGGGGGCTAATCCGAATGCAAGCCAGGTTCTAAACTGAGTCATAACCAGCTAACCTGGTCTGGGTTCCAACCCAGATTTAAAATCCGAGTATATGCGAGTTTCCGATCTGGATACCAGATGAACAGTGCTAGCTATGTGTAGAAAAGATGAGGTATCTCATGAAGTGGAAGATATTGAGGCTCTTGCTACATCAAGTTTGTAGGTCAATTCATGCTTCGACACACTCGCCCCTCGTGTTTTCAATAGTGTTGTGCCATATTTCTATAGCTGTTTCAAACTTGATCTTAGAAGGTGATTGTCAAATTGTGAATTTCTGGTGGAAGATATGTGTTCTAATGAGGAAAAGTTTTTAAACTATAGCCATTTGATCAAGGAGGAAAAGTTCTAATGAGAATAAGTTTTTAAGGCTCCATTTGTATAGTGAAAGTATTTCATTTGATCTCATCATTACAATTTTACCAAATTTAGACACAAAATATAATAAAAAATTCAACTTTTTCAAATATTAAAACAATAATAATATAAAAAAATAATATTTAACAATATTTTATTTAACTTTCATCTAAAATCATCTCATCCCATCTCACTATTCAAACTGCACCTAAATCTTTGTTATCCAATTTCAAATACCTAAAGGTTGTTCATTTTGGTGGTAAAGCAACACATTTCTTGGCAAGACATGATAGAGTAGTGGATGATACACTCCAATGGTGGCATCAACTTCCTTTTTCTTTCGAGTAATGTCGTTGTAGAGGCTACATGTGGTCTTGGTTTTCATCCTGATTTGGTTCCAATTATGACTTCATTGATTACGTATTGTTTTGCTTAAGAATGAAATTTCTTTCTTTGTAAAAAAGAAAAAAGAAAAATTACTTATGTCAATCTCTCGCTAGAAAACTAAGAAAAGGATTCTAATCTACAACATGTCAAACTTCGATTTATTAACAACAGGCATCATTATGCTATATCAGCAATCAATTAAGAATTTAAAAATATTGATGTCACAGTATTAGTATGTCATATGAAAATTCTATCTTTAATTTTCTAACGGAAGAGTGAAGGAATACCAAAATTTGAATTTCTTTATTCTTTTGTTATTGCAAAAGTTGAAATTGTAGCATCAATTTGTAAAAACATGAAAATGCATATTGTGGAAGTGTTTCATATCCCTAGAAATGGCCTTTGCAACTTGCACAAAAAAGATAAGAGCGGCTCATTGTGGTGAGGGACACTTCCGATGCATAAGTTAGTGAGAATTGCGTATACATAACATTTCAATTTTTAGATTGTGAAGTTACCTTTGATATGTGTTTTGACCTCGTTGGACTTGCCTTACGACCCAATCCTTGCTAATCCTTGTTGGACTATGGACTGTTAGTGCTTCACATCCGCTTGTGTGGCGAGTACTGTGATGAGGGGAATTAATATGACGAGCAAATATAGTGGAAGAGTATCACGCTAGAGGTTATCAATATTACTCCTTGTCTGTTATGTCATCAGGTCACTATTAATGATAGTTGGATTCAAATTTCATAGTGCACATTGGAAGTCGTTGTAACACTCGTCTATATGGTGGATCCTTTAGAAAATGATTTAAAAAAAATAAACGAGAATTACGGTTTATTTTGAAATTTTCTTTTCCTTTCATGCCATGATACAAAAGACTCCAGGTTTATAAATAAGACTTGTTTTCTTAATTTAAAACATTACAACGAAAAATATTAAATTTTTATAATTCAAATCTCTCGTACAAAATAGCATATTTAGGCTTTCGTGCTCTTTCTCTTGAGCTGTGCCCATCCTGATGCGTCATGCTCATCTTGTCACTGGGAGGGCACACATAAAAATTAAAATGAGTCAATGACTCGTAAGCATTACTTCATACAGTTAAAATATAACAACATAAGTTTTCAATCATGCATTCATCACTCTATACATATCATACATAGACATTCAATTCATTTTAAAACATTGCAAGGTGGAGTTTTTCTTTTAAAATGTTTTCTTCTCGTAAAATAGTTCCACACGTCTCGCTGCCTTCATTTCTTAAAGTGTCTTCTCATACATACATCTTTTCATACATACATGCATTCTTTTTTAATATGCATACATTCTTTCTTATCACTTTCATTGGCCATTGCACACTGTTGCGCCCATGTGCTAGGGTTAACAGTCTTTTGGACCTGACTCTGCCCATGGCCACGAGTTGGGAATCCATTCCGTCAGGGTGGAGCACTGAGTGCACCACCAATACTGCTTACCTTGCATTGTAATCTGCCCAGTCAAGTCCTTCGGTTCCTTTTCATTTTCGTTTATGTCGTCGTTACGTATTTTCATACAACAAAGCCTTCAGTCCATTTATTCATTTCAATTCTTTCATTTCTTTTCAGTCCATTCATTTATTTCAGTCCTTACAGTTCTTTACAATTTTTACAGTCCTTCAGTCATTTCATTCATAAAAGTTATTTAAAAAGCATAGGCTTAAATATCTTTTATGGCATCATTTAAAACATCATCTTTCATATGGATATTTTAAAACACTTTCTTCGCGTCGTTTAAAGTATAGGGCTAAGGCCTCTCATTTCGTTTCAAAAAATATATATAATACGTACCACATATAGCATCCATCCACATACATATACTTGCGTACTTTGGATGCGTGAAAAGGGGCTGCCAAGGAGGGCCATTACGTACCTAAATGTAAAAACTTATGCTTAGCATTCTTTCTTAAAATAATGTTTCATGTCAGTTCGTAAAGCATCTTAAAGGAAAAGCGTTTCATTTTCATTTATTTAGAAAAACTCTAGAAGAGTATGAATGCAATACTTACCGGGACTTCATGCCGTACTCATTCCATGCAATCCATTTGTGTGCATATCAGATGGCAACCTACATGCATACACATAACCTTACGTCATTATCTATCTAATGCATAAACAACTATACTAGAAATAGAACTATACTTCCCTTGGAACACTCTCCATCTATCCCTAGGCTGTTACGTGCCATTTACTATGCTAAAACCTTCAGAGTCTTATTCCTTAAAGTGAACTTCCGTAATTCACCCTAAAGTTAAGACACTAAGACTTTCATCTTATTCTTCTATCAACCACATATTGACGCATGACTCAGACTGACTAAGTCACGCATCTCAATCCTAGACAACTTACCCATTAATACCTTCATGTATCCTAGCCCATACTCAATCCTCATTCCCATCCATACAGGCCACATGACTTTAAGCCAACTCTGAGGCTTAAATATCATGCAACCATGCTGAGGATAAATTACACATTATATATGGTAAGCCTATTCGGCATGTGTCTCGCCAGAGGCACATGTACCTTATCCCTTTATCACTTAAGGCTACAACACAGTTCATTGGTAGCTTGCTTATATTAATAAGCACCATATTTCGATACCAACTTGCTCAGACTGGGTCGATATGACTCTTCTTACTTCTCGGCCTTGTACAAGTTCATTTCGATACTTAACAAGAGGACTGCATCCACAAATGCACCTATGTCATGTCATGTAGCTCGAGACAAATCCCGAGTCACGTCACGACGCCCGTCATGTTTCCGTTGTGCTACTCTTACACTTTTTTGTCACTTCACACACACTCTTTGTAATAACCCGCTCATTCTTTCTTTTTTAATTATGAATTTCGATCTACGTGTCGTATCTCGATGGCTTGTTTTAAAAGATATAAAACAGATTTTAAAACAAGTTCGATATTTTAAAGATTATGGATATTTTAAATATTCTGAAAATATTTATATGTGATATTTCTAGTGTTATTGTGAAAAATTATTTAATTAAAATATTTTAGTTATTTAAAAATATTACGAGATTTAAATTAATGTTGAAAACTCTAAATTAATTTAAATGGTTTTATTCTTTTTAAGTGATTAACGAGACTTCATCATTTTAATTAATGATGAAGGAATATTATTTTATAAAATATAGTTTATAAAATAATTTTTTGTCTTAATTCCTCAGTGTTTTAAATTAAATAAAATGCTTACGCATTTTCAAATAAGTATTTAAACTAACCGTTAGATCGTTTTGTAGATCTCGAAATGAATGACCTGTATTAAATACCCAAGCCCCTTTCTTTTTCTCCTCATTTTTCTATTTCCTCTCTCTCTCTCTCTCCTCTCCCTCTCTCCCAGCTCGACGTGCCCCTTCTTCCTCTCACCGTGTGGCTTCTCTCTTCCAGCTAGAACCACCACATGCCACCCAACCTCACCTCCATCACCGACAGCTCCCCCTCTTGCTGGCAAGTCCATCCCCACCGATAGTAAATCCTACCAGCAACCCACTCTCTCTCCTCCTCCCTTCAACTAAATGGGCATGAAAACCCATTTATCTCCTCCTAGCACCACCGTACGTGACATCCCCACTCCATGGGCTCCCTTTCCATGGTCTCTGTTCCACCCAGCTCTCTCTTTCTCTCTCTCTCTCTCTACACTGGTCCACCTCACACACGCAGCTCCTCATGCATAGGTTTACCACCCTTACACCACCGTATACGGTAGCTCAGGCTGCCGCACCTCACCAGCAACCTCCCCTTTCACTGGTGACCAACCCTCACCGAACTCACCTCCTCTCTCTCTCTCCATAGCACACATGCACATGACCCATAAATGGGTCTCCTACACTGTGTCACCACCACCGATAGCCTTAGCGCTGTCATGTGTGGGTTCTAGCCCCACCAACGGTTTCCCTTGACCACCATGGCTCCTCCTTGCCAACCAACTCTCTCTTTCCTTTCTCCATGCTTTGAAATATATGGCCCAAAACACCTCCACGGATCACCGTGCCTTCTCCGTGTGCCACCTTAGCACCGCCTTAAGGCCACCACACTAGGACCACGACCAAACCTTTCCCCGCTTAGATCCACACCCGTAGCCACCTCTAGTAGCCCAAACAACCACCGTACATAGTTTAACTGCCACGCATGACTCCTTCGACGCCTTGATCGTGACAGGCAACAAGCAACATATAGGTTATTCTGTCGATGGTATAACCTACTATCTCTCATTATGTATGATATATATTAGTTAATAGATTGTGGACATTGCTGTTAGTATTGTATAAGGGTGACATCACTTGGTTCAGTTCAATAGTGATCTAAAGTGTCATAATTAATCATTTAATAGGGCTAGAAGACCTCCATGGGTGTAGGGGTTGCTTTATTCTGATTTTTGAAACAAAAATCTACAAGACAAGCAAGTCAGCCAACGGTTTTGGGTTTCCTTCAAAGTTGTCCAGATTTTTTATCCTCTTTTGGTCTGATTTGGAGGCTTTATGACCATCATTTGAAGGCTTTTTCAGGTGAGGATTAGAGGCATGAGTAGCTTCCAAGTGATCATGCTTAAGCATAAAATGAAAGGGGCAAAAGGGGTGATGGTGTTTCAAGTGTGCCTCTCTTTGTGTCAATTGGTTGGGCTGCGTTGGGGAGGAAATTGGCCAAGCAAGCACTTGAGTGATTTGAAGCACTTCCAAGAGACAAAAATACAAGGGTGGTGGCGTGTGGGAGTGGCTGGTTTTGGTGCAGAAAAATCCTTGAAGAAGCAAAAGGCACTTGGTTTGATTCCAACTAGATTTCCTAAGGAAATGGTTAGATTTTGGTTTGGTTTCTTGGAGGTTCTTCACCAAATTCTAGAACTGAACTAGGAGGGTTAAGGTGAGGTGTAAATGATGAAATTTTTCTTGACAAAATGGTGTAAAAGGTGTGTGCTAAGGAGTGATTTGTTGCAATGCACATGAAGGTGCACCTAGGTGCCGATTGGTGGTGACTTGGGGCATTGACATGGCTTTGCTTTTATTGACATGTATTGGGTCAAGGTTAAACTTCTAAATTAGTCTAAAAATATTGAAAATCAATAATAAAAACCAAAATTTCAGATTATAAAAGTGGAAAAATAAATCAAAGAAAAATTAAGTTAGAAACATGGTTTAGAGGTTACTAATCAAGTGTGAGATGATTAATGCTTTTTAACTAAAGTTAGAAGCTTAATCATAGTCAAGTGGAAACCCTAGGGGTGTGTGGCACATCTTGGACATGAGAAAAACCAATGGAATGGTGTATGTGGGCTCTGATTGGATGTATGATATAAAAGACAAGGCGTTGGGCTCCAAGGGTTGGGCTTTGGTTGGGCCGAAAGTGCAAACCTTGATGTGGGCTTTGGAGTGGACTATTATATGAACCGTATGTCTAGATTTGTGGGGCCTATCTATGGCCTTAAAGACGTACTAGGTTGGGCCCTAAAATTTGGGTCTTTTCTCAATTGGGCCAAAGTCTTGAGTCTTACTAAGTTAGGCGCAATGGCATTGTATTTAATAAGTTGAGCCTAATAGCACGTGCCTAATACGTTAGGCCAATATTATTGTATCCAATAAGTGAGGCCTAAAATCTTATGTCTTCCTAGTTGGGCCTAAGGCCTTCACTCTTACTAAGTTAGGCCCAATGATGTTATGTCCTTTACATTGGATCTATTTTCTAGTGTCTTCCAAGAAAGGCTTACAACTTTATATCTTCCAAATTGGGCCTAAGGCATTTTAACATCTTATCCTTAGCCCATCACATCCTTTTTGAATTAGAGCCATAAAGTCTTATGTCCATCAAGTAAGGTCTCAAGTCTTATGTCCATCTAGTAGTGCCTAAAGTCATACATCCATCAAGTTGGGCCTAAGGCCTTAGTGTCTCTCCTAAACCTTTGTACCCAAAAAGCTTGGGCCCTTAATAAACCAATCTCTTGGTTCTTCCTAAATACATAAAAGGTTTAACCCAAATTATTTAGCCCAATAAGGTGGCAAAATGTCCAATATGCCACTTGTCATTCTAACATTGACCTCTTGACACATTTTCTCAAAATTAATTAAGCACTAAAAGTTCTTCGAAATAATACTATTAAACCAATCAATATCCAAAAATTGCATTTTCCTGAAAATCAATATTGCACTAGAACCTTAATAATTCTAACTAAACCCAGTGTATATGGTCATCTTACCAACTAAAAAAATCTAAAAATGTTCTTTTTCCCAATAGCCCAACTCCTAATTAACTAGGATTAAGGCTACTAAAGTCAATGCCTTAGGAGCATTTTAGGTGGGGTGTTACAACAACCGATGGTAGTAAAATTATATTCTTAACAATACTTTGCTAATTATCAAATATTACGACACAATAATTTTAATACTTGTTATAAATATCATGCAAAAACCAAAATTTGGATGAAAGGGAAGATAAATGTGCTCAATCTCCAGCAAATCTTCTTTTATATGTCTTGTGGATGTAATAAAGGAACATGCTATGAATATAATGAAACATTTTTGTGTTAACCATTTTTTAGGGTTTCTGGGACATAAATGGAGCTATAATTTTCTGGGTTTCCATTCAAAGAGCCACGGTCATGCACTGATTGAATTTTCGTTTCAATCTTAAGACGCCATAATTTTTGTTTTTTTGTTTTTGTTTTTTTTAAGTTCTATATTTCAAAAGCTTCATAATCTTGAAGTTTTGACCGGTGAGTTTGTTCAATAAATTCCTCCTCTAAATATGAGGTTCGCTTTAGTTATGCTATAAACTTATGGCAGAATGTGTCTTAATTACAAAACTTGTTTTGGTTTGTCTATTAGAATGATGGGGTAATAGGATCTAACTTCTAAGTTTGCTTTGTTTGCCAGGTTTAGAAGTAGATTTAGGTTATTCGTCATATGTTTGCGTTTATCGTGAAGAAGTTGAGAGAGAGAGAGTGTGTGAGTTTACTGAGTTGCAACTTATTTTTAAAAATGGAAGCCAGGTACTCGGTTTTAAAATCGGCACTTGAGTTTTAAACCCAGACCCGGACCAAGTAGGTCCGGGTTTTGTGTGGTTTTGTAATTTGGAATTTGGCCTGGGTTTTATCTGTGGCCAGAACCCAGAACCAGAATCTGGTTTCCTGGGTTCTGAATTACTTGGCCCGATTGAACAGTGCTATGAGATATTTCCAAAGGAATTTTATTGGTTCTTTGATATACCAAGATACTTTGGTAAAGGTGCTTGCCAAACATTTTGGAGCTAGATTTCTAATTGGGGATTCTCTTATGTTGCTTGGTGTAAGCTTCATTGATGTCTTTATATGATTTTCCCTTTCGTTGTTGAAATTTACCTCCTCTTTGTTGTAAGAATTTTATTATTGTCTTTTAAGTTGAAATTTTCTGTTAACAAAAGCAGTTTCCACATTATTGTAATATAAGCTCCTAGTTGGACTAGAATTACCAGTTTGCATCCATCTTACTGTTTTTTTTGGGCACCGTTGCAAATAAACTAACACAAAAAAAAAAAAAAGGATTACCGATACGTGAGTGCAACCAGCACTTTAAGTTCAATAAAAATTTATGTACTTTGATTATGATCCAACAACACAGTACCTCGTCAACTAATTTTATACTCATAATTTCAAATATATCTATTCAATCATGACCAACAACAACAGTCACAGATCCAAAGCTATAAGATTCACCACCAAGTCCAGATTTCCCACGACGAATTCTTGGAGCAAATGCTCTCCATCATCGAGGTCCTTCCGGTCCTGTACAATTTGTTTCCATCAGTCCCCACTTTTTCTTCCTTTGACAACTCCTTGAATCCATGGTAGACAACTTTCACATACTCATTATGGCGATCCATCTGTATAAACCACAAAATAAAGAAACAAATGACCAATCTAGCAACTACATAAGGCCATTTTACTCTATTAACCAACATATTGGAGTTTTAAGAATAAAATTTACATATGATGCAATAAATAAAGTACACTAAAATGATTAGCACTATAAGAGTATAAAACTAATAGAAATAACGCATCAAACCTTAGAATGACATGCTAGATCAACTGAAACACATATTACCTAGGCTCTTTTGCATAATTTATCATGCAAATCTTCCTAGAACCATAAGCATACATGAAAAAATAGACAAGCCTCACGTAGATATACATATCATGTAGAAACCAAAATTTTGGGTAAAAGGGAGGATAAATGTGCTCAACCTCCAACAAATCTTCTTTTATATCTATTGCATAGGATGTAATAAATGAACAGGCTATAAATACAATGAAACTTTTATGTATTACCATTGTAAACACACAAGCATTGCACTACCACGATATGTACTTTCTTTCTAAATCTTGAGTTTACATCACTCACTTAAAACATTTAACATATCCTTTCTATGCATCCTAACAAATAACTAGATTTTTGTTGCTAATAGTTGTCGAGCATATGTTGAAGTCAATGATGGTACAGGACAACTAGTTGTAGTGATATTTGATGGAATTGTAGAAGAAGCACTGGGTTATTCAGCAATTGATTTTATGAATCATATTGGCGAGGTAACATAAAATCACATTTTTTTTAACTCTTTCAATTCAAATGATAGAATTATAAATCAAAGTATGAATTTTTATAATAACTAAATATTCCTATTTAGAATATTTTGAACCTTCAATATTATACATTTAGATTTTTTATTTCTTTGTAGAACCATCTACCATTCTTGGAAAATATAGCCAAAGAAACCTCGCAAAAAGAGTTGATAATCCAGGTTGGCGCATATATAGACCAAATGAAAAATAGCGTCCTAAGAATTTTAATATCTATAAATTGATTCTACAAAAAAATATTAAACATGCTGATCTGTCGGTAGTATAGTATGATTTTCTAAAGTTCACTTCATTTTCGAAACTTCTATCAAATTACATTTTGTAAACTTGTATCAAATTTCTTTAGCATGTAGAATTTAAAGTAGCCAAAGTATTCTATTATTTATTATATGTTATTAGTCTTTTTAAATAATTTACCATATCTGTATTCTACGATTTTCGTGTTAAACATAATATTTATTCTATCATTTTCGACAGTATGAATTTGATTAAGTGGTTATTGATAAATTTAGAAAGTGATATTTCAGGTGCTATTACAAGGTAATTGTTCAATTGGAGATTTACTCAAGTTACATGAATTTCTACAATTGACGATTGATATTTCCCTAGCACTGTTGTGAGGAAATTTAGAGAAACTAAGAAGCATAGGTAAAAGTGGTTATCTGAGTTTTAGAAACCATAAATTGTGATCTCATGTTAGCTGAGTTTTGTTAACTGGGATAGATGCAGCTGTAAATGTTTTACAGATGTATTATACAATATTATTTTTATTGATAATAATTTTTTTTTTTTTTGTGGTGGTGTTATTCTTGTTCCCTTATTGAGAATGATTTTATGGCCTTTTAACTCTTAATGAAACTTTCAACTCTTAGATCTTTTTTTTTTTTTCTCAAGTAGCATATGAATGTCAACTGATCACTACGTAATTTTTTTCATTTCCTTCCTTTTAATTTTGTAACAACCCGCTACAGATTCTAGAGTGGAATTTCTATAGGCTTTAGGAATCTCATAACATCCCCGTAAGTTTTCAGGAATCAACCACTCACATCGTTCTTAGTCTGTCAACATAGCCAATCTTATCACTCACGGACTACACTTCACTTATAGGAAATATCTTGGGTGATTTTCTTGTATTTAATTAGGTAAGAAAGACCATCACTCAAGCTTTATTTCAGCCCTATCATCTTAAAGCACTTTGAATTAAGCATAGTAACCTTTTTCTAAACTTAACCAAATTTCACTTCAACACTTAAAAGACTTGACATGAAAACTAAGATCTAAGGCAAGAAAGCTTACAATTTTTGTGGCCCTTAAAGCTCTCAAAACAACTTCACTCAAGAATACTCAAAAACTTCACTCAGTTTCACTCTATTGCTCACCAACAGAGAAAAATACTTTCAAGATTGAAGAGAAGTCTTGGACGAGAGGTGAGAAGAAATAAGAAAGTGAGGGAGGTGTTTATTGGCTTCAAGAGGGAAGGAGGACGTTGGTTTTGGCTACAAGGAAGTGAATGTGAGTGGTGGAGGTGGGAGGTGGAGTGCTTGAGTGCAAATGTCAAGGGTGACATCACTTGGTTCAGTTCAATAGTGGTCTAAAGTGTCATAATTCATCATTTAAGAGGGCTAGAAGACATCCATGGGTGTAGGGGTTGCTTTATTCTGATTTTTGAAACAAAAATCTACAAGGCAAGCAAGTCATAGCCAAAGGTTTTGGGTTTCCTTCAAAGCTGTCCAAATTTTTTATCGTCTTTTGTCCCATCCTTTTGGTATGATTTGGAGGCTTTATGACCATCATTTGAAGGCTTTTACAGGTGAGGAAGAGTGGCATGAGTAGCTTCCAAGCGACCATGCTAGAGCATAAAATGAAAGGGGCGAATTGGGTAATGGTTTTTCAAGTGTGCCTCTCTTTGTGTCAATCGATTGGGCTACGTTGGGGAGAAAATTGGCCAAGCAAGCACTTGACTGCTTGAATCACTTCCAAGAGACAATAATAAAAGGGTGTTGGCGTGTGGGAGTGGCTGTTTTTGGTGCAGAAAAATCCTTGAAGAAGCGAAGGGCACTCGGTTTGGTTCCAACTAGATTTCCAAAGGAAATGGTTGGATTTTGGTTTGGTTTCATGGAAGTACTTCACCCAATGCTAAAACTAAACTAGGAGAGTTAAGGTCAGGTGTAAGTGATGAAATTTTCCTAGAGAAAATGGTGTAAAAGGCATGGGCTAGGGAGTGATTTGTTGCGATGCACATGAAGATGCACCTAGGTGCTAATTGTTGGTTACTACGGGCATCTACATGGCTTTGCTTTTATTGACATGTAGGGTCAAGGTTAAACTTGTAAATTAGTCTAAGAATATTGAAAATAAATAATAAAAACCAAAATCTCAGATTATAAAAGTGGAAAAATAAATTAAAGAAAAATTAAGCTAAAAACATGGTTTAGAGGTTACTAGTTAAGTGTGAGATGATTAATGCTTTTTAACTAAAGTTAGAAGCTTAAACATGGTCAAGTGGAAACCCTAGGGGCGTGTAGCACATCTTGGGCTTGAGGGAAACCAATAGTATGGTCTTTGTGGGCTCCTATTGGAAGAATGAAATAAAAGAGAAGGCATTGGGCTTCAAGGGTTGGGCTTTGGTTGGGCTAAAAGTGCAAGCCTTGGTTGTGGGCTTTGGAGTGGACTATTATATGAACCTTATGTTCAGATTTGTGGGGCCTATCTATGGCCTTAAAGGCCTACTAGGTTGGGTCCTAAACTTTGGGTCTTTCCTCAATTGGAACGAAGTCTTGAGTCTTACTAAGTTAGGCCCAATGGCCCTTTACTTACTAAGTTGAGCATAATAGCTTGGACCTTATAAGCTAGGCTCATAGTATTGTGTCCAATAAGTGAGGCATAAAATCTTATGTCTTCCAAGTTGAGCTTAAGGCCTTCACTCTTACTAAGTTAGGCCCAACGACTTTATGCCCTTTACATTGGGCCTATTTTCCATTGTCCTCCAAGAAAGGCTTACAACTTTATATCTCCCAAATTAGGCCTTTGGCATTTTAACATCTTATCCTTAGCCCATCACATCCTTATTGAATTAGATCCCTAAAGTCTTATGTCCACCAAGTCCTTGGGCCTAAAGTCTTGTGACCATCAAGTGCCTAAAGTCTTATATCCATCAAGTTCGGCCAAAGGCCTTAGTGTCTCTCCCAAGTCTTTATACCCAAAAAGTTTGTGTGATGACCCGCTTTTACGTGTATTTTCACTGAAGGAGTTGTTTTTAATTTAATTAATATGTTAGTTCTTTTATTTTAAATTATTGTATTTTAAATTGGTTTTTATTTTATTTGATGTGGTGTTTAATTTATTTTAGTCATTTTATGGTTTTAAAATCGTTTTCGGTGGATCAGTTTTTGGATTCTGAAAGTGAGGACTGAACCTCATTTCTTTCCCTCATCTTTTCTTTTTCCTTTTTCCTTTTTCCCTTTTTCCTTTTTTCTTTTTCCTTTTCATCTTTTCCTTCTTTCTTTCTTTTCTTCTTCTCTTTCCTTCTTCCCCGCGCATGCACAGACTCCCTCTCTCCTCTCTCCCGTCGCCGACCTGTTCACCACCCAGACCTGCCGCTCGCCGGCTACGTGGCCGACACAGCCACCGCTGTTTGGTCCCCCGCCGACCGGTGATCACCCCCACAAATTTTCAGCTCCATCCGTGCCGCCAATCACCTCCTACAACCCCTTCTTTCCGCATGGTTTTGAGCCATTTTCGGTGCTGTCGCTCCACCTTTGGCCACCATCTCTTCACCATTTCTTCCTCTACCTCTTGCCATCAACCCACCCAATTTCAGCCCCGATCCGTTGTCAAAGCAGCTCCCACGAGCTCAACTCCGTTCAGCCCCTTTTGGCGCTTCCACTGTCGTTTCCACCGCCACCCACGACCAAAGCTCACTTCCTTTAGCTTCATAAACATCTCAAGGCCATTCCCTATCAATTTCGTGTCTTGGTTTTCCCCCGTTCGAAAGTGGGTAATTTATTACCCACGGTCACAGTGTAAAATACACTGTTACGTTGCTTTTCCTCTGCCGTTTGCAACGTCGCGAGCTTTCAAAAAATACCTTATAGCACTGTAAATATTTTTCAAACTCTACTTTTAGATTTAAATATATTTTGCTCTTACAATAAATTATTTGGTTGGTTGGTTGATTCCGGCCCGAGTCCAAGGAGTTCGGGGGTCGGATGGATTGAGGACGGAGTTGCTTGATTTGTTGATTTATGATTGGTTGGTTGTTTTGTGCATTGAGGCGTGCATTACATGGAGCATACATGTGCATTTTATTTAATTTGAGAATATCCAGTTTTAATCATGTAAATGGATTTTTGGGTGCGTGTGTATCACGACCCCAAGTCGGGATGGGGTATTATCTCAGTGGAGCTCCTCTGGTCACTCGGGAGTGGATAATACTGAGTGACATCCCCTGCGTTGTCGCTGGGTAACGCTATCGTGTCAACTCCGTGGTCCCTAGAGTGGCGGGGACTAGAGAATGGCCTGGTCCAGGGACATGCTGGACGCGAGTACTGGGCATCGCTCGTTTAGGTGTTACATGCCTAGACGTTACTTGTGGTGTGGCACAGAGCCAGAGTGTGCGGATGATCCCTAAGGGAGATCATGGTGCATGCAATAATTGGATCGGTTTTATGGTTTTGGTTATGGGCCATTTTCTGGGAACATGGCGAGGTTTGGTTTGAGACTATGTGATCCATTTTCTGGAAAAATTGTGGTTTATTGATTTAGGCCATTATCTGGAATAATGACAAGGAATGGTTTTAAAGGTTATGTTTTTGGGCCAAATGGGTTTTTGGCGTGCGTGAAAAAATATGTGGTTTTTGTGGGACACGTGCATTGGCATTCTTTCATGCATATTGTTTGAGTTTTAATATGCTTTTATCTAGTGGCGTTTGGATCTTACTTACCTGCGGCACCATTTTTGGTACGAAGATTTTGATGCAGAGATTGAGGAGGAGGAGGAGGCTGAGCTCGAGGATGCGGCTCCGCCGAAGTACTGAGTTGGAGTTTATGCTTTGTAGTTGGTTTGAACAATATTTGTAGTTTGTAATATTTTATTATGTATGTTTCGAACCGCTTTGTATTAAGTTAAGAAAAAAATTTTGGTACTTAGTTATGAGACTTTTGCTATCCGCTGCGTGTTTCTTTTTGCACATTTGTTGCTTATACACACACTTAGCACTTCGCGATAGGGTGGTGACCCGTGATGTCACCATCCGGACGTCTTGATTTTCCCATGTCCGTACGTGGGATTTGGGGGTGTTACATGTGGTATCAGAGCGGTTTGGCTCTGGGTAAAACCAAATGTCCCGTAGGTAGTACCATAATGTTTTTTAAAGTTGTGTTTTAAAATTTATTTTGAGTAAAGTTGCTATTTGATTTGTTTTATTTGCTTTGAATTTATTTGAGCTTGTTTGCTTGTATTTATTTATTTAGTTATGTTATTGCATGCTAGTTTCTTTTTTTTTTCTTGTTATGTGGTTTGGTTTTGGTTTTTGGTTTTTGGTTATATGTTGTTGGTTTTATTTGTTTTCTTAAAGGGTGTCAAAGGTTGTGTTGTGGCAAGAAGATGGTGAGGCCAAGAAAGTCTACTCAAGAGCCTCGGGACGATACGCCGAGGGATGATGCTGTAGCCTAAGCGATAAGGCAGATGACTGAGTTCATGCAACAAAATTTTAGGCCCCAACAAGGAGGGCCTTGGCCACAACAAGGAGGGCTTTGGCCACAACAAGGAGGGCCTTGGCCACAACAAAGAGGGCCTTGGCTACACCCAGGAGGGCCTATTGGCATGGTGCAAGCTGGATGCACATATAAGCGCTTTCTAGCGCATGGAAATCCACCCTTCACGAGAGAAGAGGATCCACTACGGGCTGGAAAGTGGGTAAGAGATTTGGAAAGAACTTTTGAGGTATGTGGTTGCACTGAGGCGCAACAAGTACTCTATGCCAGCTATCTATTGCAAGGCACCGCTTCTAAGTGGTGGGATACAAAGAGAGTAATGCTGGAGTCAGAATTGGGGTCTTTTCCCACTGTGACCTGGCAGCGCTTCAAGAAAGAATTTAATGATCGGTTCTTTCCCGCTTCCGTGAGGCGGCAAAAAGCAAGAGAGTTCTCAAGCTTGGTCCAAGGGAGTATGACCGTGGAACAGTACGCCCGAAGATTTATAGAACTTGGGGCGATTTTCTCCCCACCTCATCGCCACGGAGGAAATGCAGGTCGAGCGTTTCCAGGAGGGTCTATGTCCTGATATACGCCAAATGGTGGTCTGCCACCCGATTTCCACTTTTCAGGATTTAGTGGACTTGGCCACTCTTGCAGAGCGAGAGAATAATCTGAATATGGGCTCCCCTCCAGGACATAAGAGGCAGAGTTTTTCTGGTGAAGGAAGTAGTTTGGGTTCACCTCAGAAATTTGTTCAGCAGACTGGGACTCGACCACAAGCGGCCTCGGGTGTACGTATGGGAGGACGTGTACTAGTTTGCAGAGTTTGTAATAGAGCCGATGTGGGTGACTGCCCTTCTGGTGGGGCTCGATGCTATAATTGTGGCTAGCAGGGGCACTTTGCTCGTGAGTGTCCTAGGCCAGTGCAAGGAAGCCGTGGAGGTAGACGTGGCAGAAGAACAAATCAAAGACAAACAGTGCAAGCCCGAGTTTATGCTGTTACACCCAGAGATGTTGATGATGAGGCGCCAGTGAACCATGATGCTGGAGTAATTATAGGTATGGATCTAATTTAATTTAATGTTGGATTTGATTTTTGGTATGTTTGAGTTTCTTCTTTGTTTTTGGATTTCATGGGTTAATGTGTTTGGTTCAGATAGAGTCCGTTTATATAAATTTTATGCTTGCACTTTGTTTGATTCGGGTGCATCACAGTCATTTGTATCTTTCATTTTTGCTCGGATGTGTAATTTGGTTACGGAACCTTTGCCAAAGTCATTAGTAGTGGCTCTACCAAATGGTGAAGTGGTGTGGTGCTCCAAAGTTGGTTTGGGTTGCCCTTTAAATTTTGGTGGAAGGTTTCTGGATGCATATTTGGTTGTGTTTAAGCTGTTGGGTTTTTATATCATCCTTGGGATGGATTGGCTATACCGATATTCTGCGAGTATTAATTGCAGAAGTCAGGTAATTAGCTTCCAGCTTCCAGATGGGGATTATTTGGAATTTGCAGGGAGTAAGCTAAAAGAAAAGCCGGTAGTTATATCGACAATTCAAGCAAGAAGAGAGATTGCATGTGGAGCGGATGCCTTCTTAGTCCAGATGGTGTCCTCGCTGTCTGAGAAGAAGTCATTGGTAGATATCCCCGTTGTGGAAGAATTTCCGGACGTGTTTGTGGATGACTTGCCTAGGCTACCCCCTGTTCGTGAAATGGAGTTTGTTATAGACCTGGAACCTGGAGCGGCTCCTGTACATAAAGCTCCTTATCGTATGGCACCGGCTGAATTAAAAGAGTTGAAGACTCAGTTGCAAGAGCTGGTAGATAAGGGGTTCATTCAACCAAATACTTCGCCGTGGGGTGCGCCAGTGCTGTTTGTTAAAAAGAAAGATGGAACCCTCCGTATGTGCATTGATTATCGGGAACTAAATAAGGTGACCATCAAGAATAAATATCCTCTCCCACGGATCGATGATTTGTTTGATCAGCTTCAAGGAGCAGCTGTGTTCTCGAAGATTGATTTGAGATCAGGATACTACCAGTTGAGGATAAGAGACAAGGATGTACCCAAAACTGCTTTCAGATCGAGATATGGGCATTATGAATTTAAGGTGATGCCGTTTAGGTTAGCCAATGCCCCTGCTGCTTTTATGGATTTAATGAATCGGCTATTTAGACCTTATTTGGATTCCTTTGTGGTAGTGTTCATTGATGATATTTTAATTTATTCCAGAGATTTTGGAGAACATGTTTATCATCTTCGTCTAGTTCTTGGGAAATTAAGAGAACACCAGTTGTATGCCAAGCTCAGCAAGTGTGAATTCTGGTTGGAGGAAGTCAGATTTCTTGGGTATGTGATTTCTCGAGACGGAGTGGCTGTTGATTCTAGTAAGGTGGAAGCCATTTTGTCATGGCAGCGTCCGATGACTGTGCACGAGATTCGGAGTTTCTTGGGACTTACCGAATATTACCAAAAATTTGTGGAGGGATTTTCTCACTTATCCGGACCTCTCACAACTTTAACTAGAAAGAATGCAGAATTTGTTTGGTCAGACAAGTGTGAGAGAAGTTTCCAAGAATTGAAGAACAGGTTGACAACTGCACCAGTGTTGGCACTTCTAGAACTGCACAAGCCATTCGTAGTCTTCAGCGATGCGTCTAAATTTGGATTGGGTTGTGTCCTTATGCAGGAGGGACGGGTTGTTGCTTATGCATCCCGTCAGCTAAAGGATCATGAGAAGAATTATCCGACGCACGATTTGGAATTGGCTGCGATTGTATTTGCTTTTAAGATCTGGCGGCACTTTTTGTATGGGGAAGCTTGCGAAGTTTACACCGATCATAAGAGCTTGAAGCACTTGTTTTCCCAGAAGAATCTGAACGCAAGGCAAAGACGATGGCTAGAGTTAATCAGTGACTACCAGTGCAAAATCAAGTATCATCCGAGGAAGGCAAATATAGTTGCGGATGCTTTGAGTCGAAAATCGCACTTGGAAAATGAAGCCGAATCGTCATAATTGGATTCTTTGCTTTGCGGGATGAGAAGACTCCTTATTGAAAGTTCACAGCAAGTGTAGGTATTATCTTCAATTCTTAATATTCGAGTGGCTGATTTTGAAGAATTGAAGACTCTTCAAAGGAAGGATCCGAAGTTGTTGGATATCAGAAAAAGAGTCAGAAAATCTCGAGGGCCGTTGCATTACAGTATGGATAAAGATGGAATTCTTCGGTTTCGAGATCATAGAGTGGTCTCTAAAGATTCAGAATTCAAAGAGTGGATCATGGCAGAAGCTCATGCGGCCCCTTATTCAGTCCATCCTGGCAGTATGAAGATGTACTAGGACTTGAAGAAAAATTATTGGTGGGATGGAATGAAGAAGGATATTGCCTTGTATATCGAAAGATGCCACACATGCCGTCAAGTCAAGGCCGAGCATCAAAGACCCGCTGGTATGCTCCAACCCCTCCCTATTCCGTCGTGGAAGTGGGATGACATCACGATGGATTTTGTAGTGGGCTTGCCGAGGACTCCTAGTGGGAAGAATTCTGTTTGGGTGATTGTTGACCAGTTAATGAAAAGTGCTTATTTCTTGCCTGTTAATAACACTGATTCCTTGAGTAAGTTGACTCACTTGTACGTGGAAGAGATAGTGCGGTTGCATGGCATACCGAAGAGTATTGTGTCGGATCGGGACCCAAGGTTCACATCTCAGTTTTGGAAAAGTTTGCAGGCAGCATTGGGTACTAAGTTGAAGTTCAGTACTGCATATCACCTGCAGACAGATGGCCAATTTGAGCA
Organism: Carya illinoinensis; assembly: GCF_018687715.1. Classification (NCBI taxonomy): domain Eukaryota; kingdom Viridiplantae; phylum Streptophyta; class Magnoliopsida; order Fagales; family Juglandaceae; genus Carya; species Carya illinoinensis. Next base: position 22,910,558 of record NC_056762.1, read on the forward strand.
CACCATTCAGACCCTTGAAGATATGTTGCGAGCATGTGTCGTGGAATTTCAAGGGAGTTGGGAAAATCACTTGTCGCTCATAGAATTTGCGTATAATAATAGCTTCCATGCGTCCATTCAGATGGCTCCTTATGAAGCTCTTTATGGGAGGAAGTGCAGATCACCCTTGTGTTAGGATGAAGTCGGGGAGAGCAAAATCATTGGGCTCGAAATAATTCAAGAGATGCAAAGCCAAGTCCAGATCATCAGGGATAAAATGGCGGCAGCTCAAAGTCGTCAGAAAAGCTACGCAGATACCAGGAGGAGAGAGTTATCTTTTGAAGAAGGTGATTGGGTTTATCTCAAAGTCTCTCCCATGAAAGGAGTTAAGCGTTTTGGTAAAAGGAGGAAACTGGATCCGAGGTATGTTGGCCCTTTTCAGATTTTGGAGAAGGTAGGGTCCGTCGCTTATAGAATTGCTTTGCCAGAATATTTTGGGGATATTCATGATGTCTTCCATGTATCATCCTTGAAGAAGAGTTTTGGACAACAAGAGCCGCGCTTTGTCGATCCAGAGAGTATTCAGTTGCAACCGGACCTTACTTATGAGGTTGTTCCGTCACAGATCATGGATTGGAAAGAGCAACAGTTGAGATCCAAGACGATACCTTTGGTAAAGGTGGCATGGGGAGATCCGTTAGCTCAAGATTTTTCTTGGGAGAGAGTAGCTGACATGAGGGAGCAGTACCCCTACTTGTTTGAGTAAATGACGATACATTTCTTAAACTTGGTCTCAGTGGATTTATGTGGCTTGCTTCAAGTTGGTGTGTGATCTTGCAAATTTCAAGGACGAAATTTGTTTTTAAGGGGGGAGGATGTGATAACCCGCTTTTACGTGTATTTTCACTGAAGGAGTTGTTTTTAATTTAATTAATATGTTAGTTCTTTTATTTTAAATTATTATATTTTAAATGAGTTTTTATTTTATTTGATGTGGTGTTTAATTTATTTTAGTCGTTTTATGGTTTTAAAATCGTTTTCGGTGGATCAATTTTTGGATTCCGGAAGTGAGGACTGGATCTCATTTCTTTCCCTCATCTTTTCTTTTTCCTTTTTTCTTTTTTCTTTTCTTCTTTTCCTTCTTTCTTTCTTTTCTTCTTCTCTTTCCTTCTTCCCCGCGCACGCACGGACTCCCTCTCTCCTCTCTCTCATCGCCGACCTGTTCACCACCTAGACCCGCCGCTCGCCGGCGACGTGGCCGACACAGCCATCGTCGTTCGGTCCCCCTCCGGCCGGTGATCACCCCCACCAATTTCCAGCTCCATCCGTGCCGCCGATCACCTCCTACAGCCCCTTCTTTTAGCACGGTTTTGAGCCGTTTCCTGCACCGTCGCTCCACCTCCGGCCACCATCTCTTCACCACTTCTTCCTCTACCTCTTGCCGTCCTAACCCACCCAATTTCGGCCCCGATCCGTTGCCGGAGCAGCTCGCACGAGCTCAACTCCGTTTAGCCCCTTTTGGCGCTTCCACTGCCATTTCCACCGCCACCCACGGCCAAAGCTCACTTCCTTTAGCTTCATAAACATGTCAAGGCCATTCCCTATCAATTTCGTGTCTTGGTTTGCCCCCGTTCGAAAGTGGGTAATTTATTACCCATGGCCACAGTGTAAAATACACTGTTACGTTGCTTTTCCTCCACCGTTTGCAACGTCGCGAGCTTTCAAAAAATATCTTATAGCGCTGTAAGTATTTTCCAAACTCTACTTTTAGATTTAAATATATTTTGCTCTTATAATAAATTATTTGGTTGGTTGGTTGATTCCAGACTGAGTCCGAGGAGTTCGGGGGTCGGATGGATTGAAGACGGAGTTGCTTGATTTGTTGATTTGTAATTGGTTTGTTGTTTTGTGCATTGAGGCATGCATTAGATGGAGCATACATGTGCATTTTATTTAATTTGAGAAAATTCAGTTTTAATCGTGTAAATGGATTTTCGGGTGCGTGTGTATCACGACCCCAAGCCGGGATAGGGTATTGTCTCGGTGGAGCTCCTCTGGTCACTCGGGAGTGGATAATACTGAGTGACATTCCCTGGGTTGTCGCTGGGCGACGATCGGATCTCACGATACGGTAACGCTGTCGTGTTAACTCCATGGTCCTTACAGTGGCAGGGACTAGAGGATGGCCTGGTCCAAGGACGTGCTGGGCGCGAGTACTGGGCATCGCTCGTTTAGGTGTCACACGCATAGACGTTACCTGTGGTGTGGCACAGAGCCAGAGTGTGCGGATGATCCCTAAGGAAGAACATGGTGCATGCAATAATTGGACTAGTTTTATGGTTTTGGTTACGGGCCATTTTCTGGAAAAATGACGAGATTTGGTTTGAGGCTATGTGATCCATTTTCTGGAAAAATTGTGGTTTATTGATTTGGGTCATTATCTGGGATAATGGTGAGGAATGGTTTTAAAGGTTATGTTTTTGGGTCAAATGGGTTTTTGGCGTGCATAGAAAAATATGTGGTTTTTGTGGGACATGTGCATTGGCATTTTTTCATGCATATTGTTTGAGTTTTAATATGCTTTTATCTAGTGGCGTTTGGATCTTACTTACTTGCGGTACCATCATTGATACTGTAGATTTTGCTGTAGAGATCGAGGAGGAGGAGGAGGCTGAGCCCGAGGATGCGGCTCCGCCAGAGTATTGAGTTGGAGTTTATGCTTTGTAGTTGATTTGAACAATATTTGTAGTTTGTAATATTTTATTATGTATGTTTTGAACCGCTTTGTATTAAGCTAAGAAAAAAATTCTGCTATTTAGTTATGAGACTTTTGCTATCCGCTGCGTGTTTGTTTTTGCACATTTGTTGCTTATACACATACTTGGCACTTGGCGATAGGGTGGTGACCCGTGATGTCACCATCCGGACGTCTTGATTTCCCCGTATCTATACGTGGGATTTGGGGGCGTCACAGTTTGGACCCTTAATAAACCAATTTCTAGGGCTTTCCTAAATCCATAAAAAGTTTAACCCAAATTACTTAGCCCAATAAAGTGGCAAAATGTCCAATATGCTACTTGTCATTCTAACATTGGTCTCTTGGCACATTTTCTCAAAATTCATTATGCACTAAAAGTTCTTCGAAATAGTACTACTAAACCAATCAAGATCAAAAAATTTTATTTTCCTCAAAATCAATATTGCACTAGAACCTTAATAATTCTAACTAAACCCATAGTATATGGTCATCTTGCCAACTCAAAAATCTAAAAATGTTCTTATTCCCAATAGCCCAACTCCTAATTAACTAGGATAAAAGGCTACTAAGGTCAAGGCCTTAGGAGCTTTTTAGGCAAGGTGTTACAACAATCCATGACAATAAAATTATATTCTTAACAATACTTTGCTAATTATCAAATGTTACGACACAATAATTTTAATACTTGTTATAAATATCATGCATAAACCAAAATTTTGGGTAAAAGGGAAGATAAATGTGCTCGACCTCCAGCAAATCTTATTTTATATATCTTGTGGATGTAATAAAGGAACATGCTATGAATACAATGAAACATTTTTGTGTTAAACATTTTTTAGGGTTTCTAGGACATAAATGGAGCTATAATTTTGTGGGTTTCCATTCAAAGAGCCACGTGCATGCACTGATTGAACTTTCGTTTTGATCTCAAGATGCCATAATTTTTGTGTTTTTTTTTTTTCAAGATTTTAAAAGCTCCCTAATCCTAAAGTTTGATCGGTGAGTTTGTGACGCTGGACAGAATAGTGATTATCCTGCAGGCTAGTTCCAACGGATGATTCACAGGAGAAAATTCACCCAAAACCAGAGAGAAAAGTCTCTAGGGTTTAACAGAATATTATAAAATCAAGCAATCCTGAAAATCAGTCCACAAGCCGGACTGTTATAGCCAAAAATCGTGTTTATCCAAATTTTGCCAAAAATAGCAAAATCTCAGAAATCACTGAAATTTGAAATAAAATAAGCCATCTGCAAAAAATTCGGCCCAAATCGGATTTAAAATGACTTCCTAACTGACAAGCAAAATATTACTATAAATAGTAAAAAAATAACTAAAACTAGTGATTCGGAGGGGAAAACAGCAGAATTTGAGGTTGAAAAAAAGGTACATGGAGCCATTCTCGATGTGGACAGCGTGTGCGCCGAAAAGAGCTTTCTGAATTGGGGTCTTATGTGCGATTCCGACACCTGTAGCCAAAGTTATGGTCAAAAGACTGAAATGCACTCAAAACAGCCCCAATGAGGAACATATCACAATCAATTTCCGCCTTTGCGCTGATCTGCCAACTCATGGTATCTCAGCGCCATCAAGGTGCAATCTGACAGCTCAACATCATCTATCTCGGATCCCCCTGCATCAGTCACCCCGGGTTGGAAAGAACTCGTCCTCGAGTTCAGAGTAGTGTCATCAGAATTCACAAAACAAGGTCTTAGGTGCTTCACATTAAAGACATCAGAAGTCTTCAAGTGACTGGGAAGGCGCAACCTGTAAGCGTTATCATTGATCTTTTGCACGACCTCACAAGGTCCAATCTTCCAATCCTTAAGCTTATTATACTCGCCAACAGGAAAACGATCACGAGTTAATACAGCCCAAACAAAATCACCAACATCAAAAAGTACCTGACGATGATGACTGTCAACCCGAGTCTTGTACTTGGTATTGCTCTCATGAATGGTCTGTTTCACCTTCTCCTGGATACCCCGAAGATACTCTGCCATCTCATCTGCTTTAGGATTGAAACGTCCTATATGTGGAATAGGGGCTAAGTCCAGCACCCCAAATGGGTTCTGACCATAGACAATCTCAAATGGGCTTAAGCCTGTGGTTTTGTTTTTCGATCTGTTGTAGGCAAATTCTGCTTGAGGCAATGCCAAATCCCACTGCTTCGACTTAGTTCCTGCCAAACATCTCAAAAGGTTGCCCAAACTCCGGTTCACCACCTCGGTCTGGCCATCCGTCTAGGGGTGGTAGGCGCTACTAAAATTCAACTGTATTCCCAGTTTCCCCCACAGGCTCTTCCAGAAATGACTGATGAACTTCTTATCATGATCTGAAGTGATGGATCGAGGAACATCATGTAAACGCACAATTTCCCTGAAATAAAGATGGGCAATCCGGATAGCATCCATAGTCTTCCTGCAAGCTACAAAATGGGCCATCTTGGAAAACCTGTCAACCACAACAAAGATAGAATCTGAGGCCCTTTGGGTGCGGGGTAAGCCCAATACAAAATCCATGCTGACATCGAACTAAGGAGCTTCAGGAACAGGTAAGGGAGTGTACAAGCCCGCATTGGTGAGAACTCCCTTAGACCGCTGGCACACTTAACAATGGTCCACGTAATGGGCCTCATCACTAGTCAACTTGGGCCAATAAAAGTTAGAAGAGATAAGGGCCAAGGTCTTATCTCGGCCAAAGTGTCCCTCATTATGAAGCTCACTTATAATTTGCTGCCTCAATGAACAATCTGGAATGCACAACTGTAATCCACGAAACAGATACCCATTATGCAAAACAAAATCATGACGGTGACCATCAGTTACCTCCTGAAATATCCTACCAAAGGAAGGATCAGCTGCATACATATCCATGAACGTCTCAAAGCCTGCAACTTTGGTACTCATGGTGGTGAGGAGTAAGGTACGACGGCTCAGGGCATCTGCGACGCGGTTCAGACTCCCTACTTGGTGCCTCAGTGTAAAGGTGAATTCTTGCAAGTATGCCACCCACTTGGCATGACGTCTACTCAGCTTGTGTTGGCCATTGATGTGCTTCAGGGCCTCATGATCGGTAAACAGAATAAGCTCCTTCTGTACTAGGTAGTGAAGCCAATGCTTTAGGGATTGAACTATGGCATAGAACTCTAGATCATAAGTGGAATAATTTTTCTTTGATCACGATAGCTTCTCACTGAAAAAAGCAACTGGACGACCTGCCTGACTCAGAACACCACCAATGCCAACGCTAGATGCATCACAATTTACCTCGAACGCTTTGTCAAAATCAGGGAGTGCCAAAACTGGTGCCTCCGTCATCTTCTGCTTGACCAGTTGAAAACTGGCCTCTGCCTCCTCAGACCACTGGAAATCACGCCCCTTGAGGCACTCTGTGATAGGGGCAATCTGACAGCTCAGCATCATCTATCTCGGATCCCCTTGCATTAGTTTGTTTGGTAAATTCCTCCTCTAAATCTGAGGTTCCTTTAGTTATGTTATAAACTTATGTGGTGAAATGTGTCTTAATTATAGAACTTGTTTGGTTTGTCTATTAGAATGATGGGGTACTAGGATCTAACTTCTAAGTTGGATCCGAGATTTAGCCCGGGTTGATCCGGGCAAGAACCCGAACTAGAATATGGTTTCCCGAGTTTTGAATTGCCTGGCCCGAATGAACAGTGCTATGAGATATTTCAAAAGGAATTTTATTGATTCTCTTATGTTGCGTGGGGTAATTTTCCTTGATGTCTTTATATGATTTTCTTTTTTGTTGTTGAAATTTACCTCCTCTTTGTTGTAAGGATTTTATTATTGTCTTTTAAACTGAAATTTTCTGTTAACTTAAGTTGTTTCCCCATTATTGCAATATAAGCTCTTAGTTGGACCAAAGAATTAACAGTTTGCATCCATCTTACTTTTTTTTTTTTTTGGCACCGTTGCAAATAAAGTAACACATAAAAAATAAAACTATCGATAAGAGACTCCAACCAACACTTTAAATTCAATAAAACTTTATGTACTTTGATTATGATCCAACAACACAGTACCTCGTCAACTAATTTTATACTCATAATTCCAAACATATCTATTCGATCATGACCAACAACAATAGTCACAGATCGAGAGCTATAAGATTCACCACCAAGTCTAGATTTCCCATGACGGATTCTTGGAGCAAATGCTCTCCATCATCAAGGTCCTTCTGGTTCCCGTACAAAGTGCTTCCGTCGGTCCCCACTTTTTCTTTCTTTGACAACTCCTTGAATCCAAGGTAGACACAACTTTCACCTACTAATTATGGCGATCCATCTGTATAAAGCACAAAATAAACCAACAAATGACCAATCCAGCAACTGCATAGGGCCATTTTACTTGATAAACCAACATATTGGAGTTTTAAGAATAAAATTTACATATAACGCAAGAAATAAAGTACACTGAAATGATCAACACTATAAGAGTATAAAACTAACATAAATAACGCATCAAACGTAAGAATGACATCCTAGATCAACTGAACACATATTACCTAGGTTCATTTGCATACTTTATCATGTAAATCTTCCTAGAATAGTAAGCATATACATGAGAAAATAGACAAACCTCACGCAGATATAAATATCATGCAGAAAACAAAATTTTGGGTAAAAGGGTGGATAAATGTGCTCGACCCCTAGCAAATCTTCTTTTATATCTCTTGCATTGGATGTAATACATGAACAAGCCATAAATACAATGAAACTTTTTTGTATTACCATTGTAAACACACAAGCATTGCACTACCATGGTATGTACTTTCTTTCTAAACCTTGAGTTTACATCACTCACTTAAAACATTTAACATATTATTTCTATGGATCCTAACAAATAACTATATTTTTGTTGCTAATAGTTGTCGAGCATATGTTAAAGTCAATGATGGTACAGGACAACTAGTTGTAGTGATATTATTGCAGAAGAAGCACTGGGTTATTTAGCAATTGATGTTATGAATCATACTAGCGAGATAACATAATATCACTTCTTCTTTTTTAACTCTTTCAATTCAAATGATAGAATTATAAATTAAAGCATGAACATTTATAGTAACTAAATATTCCTATTTAGAATCTCTTGAACCTTCAAATTTATACATTTACAGGACCATCTACCATTCTTGGAAAACATAGCCAAAGAAACCTCTCAAAAAGAGTTGATAATCCATCTTGGCGCATATATAGAACAAATGAAAAACAGAGTCCTAAGAATTTTAATATCCTGTCAATTGACTCTACAAAAAGAAAATATGAAACATGCTGATCAACGGGTAATATGGTATGATTTTCTAATGTTCACTTCATTTTCAAAACATCTATCAAACTACATTTTGAAAACTTGTATCAAATTTCTTTAGCATGTAGAATTTAAAGTAGCCAATGTATTCTATTATTTATTATATGTTGTTTGTATTTTTAAATATTTTACAATATCTGTATTTTCTTGTTGAAAAGAATATTTGTTCGATTATTTTCAACAATATGAATTCGATTAAGTGGATATTGAGAAATTTAGAAAGTGATATTTTAGGATTAAGAGAATTTTAGGCTTTTGAGGAATTAAAATAGGCAATTTAAGTATTTCAGGTGCCATTACAAAGTAACTGTTCAATTGGAGATTTAATCAAAGTTATATGAATTTTCTATAGATGACATCACTGTTGTGAGGAAATTAAGAGAAACTAAGAAGTACAGGTAAGCGTGGTTATCTAAGTTTTGGAAACCATAAATTGTGATCTCATATTATCTGAGTTTTGTTAATTGGTATAGAAATAGTTGTAAATGTTTTATAGATGTATTATACAATATTATTTTTATTGGTAATAATATTTCATTTTTTGTGGTGGTGTTATTCTTGTTCCCTTATTGAGAAAGATTTTACGGCGCTTTAACTCTTAGTGAGACTTTCATTCAAGTAGCACATGCAGGTCAACTGATCATTGCATTTCTTTTTTCATTTCCTTCTTTTAATTTTGTAACAACCCACTAGATATTCAAGAGTGGAATTTCTATAGGCTTTCAGAATATCGTGAAAATCCCTTAAGTTTTCACGAATCAACCAATCGCATAGTTCTTAGTCTGTCAATATAGTCAATGTTATCACTCACTATGGTGCTAGATGCGCGATTTAAATTATTTGAGGTAGTTAGAAGTGGAATGCATTATGGTATGCGCCATTAGACTTAGTTGATTATTTTGGATTTTATGGAGCAATAAGTTAATTTTCATATTTTTGTACGGAATGCCTATTCGAAACTGCATTTTTATTTTTAGAAGCACTTCGGGGTTGAATTTCAGTAAATAATTTTTACTGTAGGTTGATATGAATATTTATAATTTTTTGGTACTAAGTTTATTATGCACTTTTTTATAGTGTATAGTAACATTGATAAGTGCACCAAGTGTAGTGTTTTCAAAATATGTCCACATTAGGTTAGAGAAGTTTTATTTGGACATTTGGCAAGATCTTAGCCACACATGATGAATAGTAGACACTTAGCAAAACCTTATTCCATCCGATCAATCAAATTGTGTCAAACCAAAGATGATTTACACCCTAGTAAAATCCTATATGATTGGAATACAACTAAGAACCCAAAAGTATGATTGAAACCAAAATCCTAAAGTGTTTTATCCCAATCCTAAAGTTGACCTCAAAATCCTAATTGAATCTGTTTCTAGTATTGTGTTTAATCACCTGATTAAATCACTTCTACATGCTAATAATCCTTGAAATTTATGTTATAACATCATTATCTAACCATTTTAACTTTAGACATTTGATTGGGCGAAGAGAAATTAGACTTGGGCTTGATAGCTACCCAAACCCTTTTAAAATCTGAAATTGAGTCTTATTCGGTTTAGGCCCATTAAAACCCACGAATTTGGTCACCTTAGCATTGTGTCTTGGCTAGATAATTGCACCCCCATATGGCTGATCATAGTTTTTCAAAGGGCCTAGAGGTCACATGAAGTAAAAAGCTACAAGGCCACCCTACTCTTTCCATTCTACACTCCACTTAGAGGAAATATCTTGGGCTGATTTTTATATATATAATTGGGTAAGAAAGACTAACACCGAAACATTATATCAGTCTCATAATCTTAAATAACTTCTTCAAGAACACAAAAGATACTCTTGGGCAACTTTTCTGAGTTTTTTTACACGCCTGATTCAAAGCTTTTTTAAGTGTTTTTTCACAAATCATCCATCATAAAATTTTTTTCTTTTTTAGTATAGTTTACATGGATACCTCATTTTTTCCATTTAAAGATCATTTGGTTCATCAAAAGTTGTTTAAACCCAAGAAAGTTCATTCTAGGCAATAAACTAGAGAGTGCGTTATATTTTGGAGTTTTTAACCAGGCTAATTGATAGGTCTTGGTCCAAACTTTTTATGGGGTATTATTAACATGTGTATATGATTGTTGGTGGAGGATTTATTGCTTGAAAAAAGCTTTTGAGGAAATGTTTTTCTTAGATCTAAAACATAGAAACTTGAAGAGGGAAAAACAATTTCTGTTTTGAGAAAGTTTAGATCTTTTGTGATTTAAAATTATTCCAATGGCTTTGATATTTTTATTTTAGGATCCTAAGCCTCTTATATACATGTTATAATTTTATTTTGAACATGTTTGATGTTATATTCAAAGATATAAATTTTTATGCAAGGAGACATTCTGATAGGTCAAAGAATTGATGTTCTTAGCTAAATCTATGTTTTGGTTGATTTTTAACCATGTGATCTTGAGTTTGAAGCTTGGATCTATTTTAGGACACCTTTTTAAACCATGTGATGTTTTGGTTTGAAGATCACATCTTTATAAGTAATGGATCAAGTGGTCGATCAAAACTAGTTAAGAAACAAAATATGTTTTTAGACTTAGAGGGAAGCCAAAAACTTCAAGTGTTGTTTTGGTAATTTTGATGACTTTTGCTTAATGATTCAAAACATAGTTATTCTTAGAAATATGTTATGAATACGTTAGAAGTAAGATTTTGATTTTTTGAAGTTCTTGGAGATACTTTGAAATCGATCAAATCTTGTGATTCAAGGGTTTGGATTTAAAAAGTTTGGATCTTTACACTAAAACGTTTGGTGTTGAGGAATAGCATTTTTTTATTGGATGTTTTAAGAATATTTTAAACTTAGGATAGGAAGATCTTTGTTGCAAAAATGTGGTTTGATCATGAGTTCTGAAATTGGAAGAATTACAACAAAAATAAAGGGGAATAGCCTATACATGTTTCATCCCTATGAGGTTTCCATGGTTGTGTTTAGTTTTAAATATTTATGAATAAATATTTGAGTTTATGACAAAATTTGCATGAGGTATGTAAATTTTGGTGATTTTTGGAGTTACTGTGTATGTGTGATAAGTAAATGAACTACAATTTATATATGTATGTTGTTATATATGCCATGTATTGCCACATCATTACTTATTCATCTATTACAAAAAATTTATTCTATCATGAATTATTCATCTGTTGCACAATATATTATGTCATGTATTGCTATATATTACAAGTATGTCATGTCACGTTATGCCATTCGTTACATGTATGCCATATCATGTAATGTTTATTATTGCAAGTATGTCATGTTATGAAATGTTATCTGTTAGATATTATGTTATGTTACGAAATATTTCTATTTCAAGTAAGTCATGTCTTTCGAGTTACATTCACATCATGTTATGCTACGTCAGAGCTTCTGTCCTTTTGTATTCAAGTCACGTTTCATCTCAAATACAATTTGTATATTTTGATAAGAGTCATATCAAGTCATTCATTTTAGTCACGACCCTAAGTGCTAGGATGAGAGTAATATCCTAGTGAAACTCTTTTGTTCAAGCTAGAGTGTCTAAATAGGTATGAAATTTTCTGAGTTGACGAAATATTGTCAACGGGTAGCGGGTAGGGGCTAAACTAGTTGTTCACTAGAGCGCACAAGACATTAACATCGATGGAGCCACATTTCATTTCAACCATTCATGGGGCCACAACAATTGTGGAGCATGAAGTATGGGATCATAACAATTGTAGCGCATACATTACGTGAGACACAACAATTGTAACACGTAGAATACATGGGGCCACAACAATTGTGGAGTATGTATTAATGTACTCATATCTGGTCCAGATACTTTTGTTGTGATGCGATAATCGGCATGGACACGTTGCTCTAGAGGAGCAATGTAGCACCGACATGTTCACTTTAATCAGTTAAGGAACAAGATTCAAGTTCATGTTAAGTTCAAGTTCAAGTTTATGTTATGTTCAAGTTCATGTTCATGTCAAGTCAAGTCTCAGAACAAGTTCATATTGTGTAATTCAATTTCAGTTCACGTTTCAATTCAAGTTATGTCAAGTTATGCTATGTTGTAAGTCAAGTTATGCTATGCTTACTTATAACTTTAATTATGCATTCATGCTTTTACAGCCATGCATCATCCACCTTTTCACCGAGATTGTACCTAAAATTGATAATATCATTTAGTTTAGCATAAAACTCAGTAAAAGTCTCATCATCCAGCATTTTTATCTCCTCAAACTTTGAGGTCAACATTTATAATTTGGATTTTTTCACCGTTTTGGTCCCTTCATGTGTGGTTTCTAAAATATCCCAAGCATCCTTAGAATTCACACACATGGAAATTTTCTTGAATTCATCAGGAGAAACTGCCTTGAAAATGGCATTTAGACCTTTGTTGTTCTAGTTATAGCTGCTTGATTGTTCTTTGGTCCAATCTTCTATAGGTATTGTGGGCCTTGTCCATTTTGACAACACGGCTAGCCAGACTCTCTCATCAAGTGACTTTAGAAATGCTTTCATCCTTACCTTCCAGTAGGCATAGTTATCACCGTTGAATTGTGGTGGTGATGATAGTGTTGCCATGATCTTCCAAGAGAATGAATCACACTCTGATTGAGTGAACCATGCTCTGATGCCAATTGAAATTTTCAAGTACCCCTGGTTATGCATGCTAATGCTGAACAAAACGATTAGCTCGGATTAGTAATCAATATAAAATATTGAAAGCATTAACACAATAATTTGGTTACGAAGGAAAACCCTTTAAAAAAGTCCTCAAAGGTAAAACCCTACGGGACAACCAAACTCAGGAAAGCCAATTTTATTAATTGAGAGTTTTACAAGTAAAATGTTTAAAAAACCTTTGTAACCAGACACAATTACCCAAGAGATATGACCCGCTTATCGTCTACTGCAGTAGGTAGCTAGAACCTCTGATGCTCTCCAATCTTCGTCTTTCCTACTGAAACATCCAGTGGTTGAATTTGAACACGACAACTCCCCCTTAGAGTATGCTCTCACTCAATCCCACAGAATGATTTTTTTGGAAAATCCTTCTCTCAAGAAGTTTCTCTTACATGATCTCTTGAAGTTCTACCCAGATCTTCAAGCTCTCAATGCTTGTGAATATGTATTGTTCAAATGTTCAACTCAAACCATCGGCCTACTCCTCTACAAATAGGCAATGCTGTGATTGATTTGGAGAATGACTCTACTGACAGGTTTATCCAAAATCTCAATCAGATATGTTGCTAACGATTTGCGAACATCTCAGACTGGATCAATTATTCTGGATTGCACCGAGTTCAAATCAGCTTAAGTTTCTTCAATAAAGCTTGCATCTTTATCTGTTCAACTAACTCTTAGACTCGAAACATACATAGGACTATTGTAAACTCTTATCCTATAATTTAAATAAGATTTGATAAGAGTTACAATTTGAACGCTTATCCTTATCGGATAACTTCTATTCAAATACTCATCCTTATCGGATGCAATCCTAAAAATCCTATTAAAAATTACACTCATCCATAATTCAAATTTAAATATAGAGTCATCTAATCCTAGCCAAACATAATTTACATTTACACAAGGCCTTTAGTTGACCTCATGGTTTTGATTACCACAAAGGAATGGTGAATTTAGCTGAGGGATTTCAGAGAATCGTTTTAGATTTTTTTTAAAAATTTTCAAGTGTTTAATTAGTATTCTTGTAGGTAATAAAGCTTTTAATTGTAGAGCTTTTAAATGTGGACTTTTATAAAGGAAAATGAAAGTGAAACTATCCTTTGTATTAATTCAATGTTTTTTATTTTTAAGGATTTGTGTTTTTTTGTGCTTTTATATTTTTGTGTTTTTTTTAATTTTAATTTTTCTATCTTTAAATATATATATATATATATATATATATATATATATATATATATAAGTTGCTTTAAAATAATAAAAAGATTACACTATCGGTACAATTTCTTGATGGGTTTGTTTTCTCGGTGGTCCTAGTATTGTCCTAAGTTGTAAGAAAGAAAATTATATTATTAGAAAACTATTTCTTATTTGGTAAACATATGTCTAAAGTTCTTTCAAAATAATTATGGTGGTTTTCAATGTCTTCCACGTGTGTTTTTCACCATAGATTTACCATTATATTAATTGAGATTCTTACTTTATATGCCTACATCATTTACCAAACTGTTTTGCATGTGAATTTCACTCCCATATTCACACAAAGTAGCCTTGAGGGGGAAGAAAATAATTATCGTACAACTTTTTCAAGTTTTATTGTCATTTTGCTTTCTATATCAATTACATAATCGATGTAAAATATTGATATTGCCTTAACAAGTCTTTGTCCAACAAGATCTTGATCAGTTAAGATTAACTGAGGCCTCGTTTGGAATATGGGGATGGTTACATCTCATCTTATAAAGCTTGTCTTTGTGGTGGGACCTTTAGAAAATGATTTTAAGAAATACGGCAGGAATTACCTTTAAAACAACTTTTCCTTTCATGCCAAGATACGAAAGATTGCATGTTTATAAAATAAAACATGTTTATGAATTTTCTAGGGAGTTACAGCAGGAAACCTTAAACTTTATAATTAAAATTCTTTCATACAAAACACTATGCCTAGGCTTTAGTGCTCTTCCCCTTGGGTAGTGTCAGTCCTAACGCGTACTGCTCATCTTGTCCCTGAGAGGAAACACATAAAAACTAAAATGAGTCAAAGACTTGTAAACATTACTTCATACAGTTAAAATATAATAACATAGGTTTTCAGTCATGCATTCATCACTCCATACATACTATGCATAAGACATTCGTTTATTTAAAACATTTTGAGGCAGGGTTTTTCTTAAAAAGGATTCTCTTTTGTAAAACATTTCTTTTCTTTGTAAAACATTTTCCCATGCCTCGTGCCTTCATTTCTTAAAGAGTCGGAGCATACATGCGTTCTTTCTTAACATGCATACATTCTTTCTTATCATTCTCCGTTGGCTGTTACATACTGTTACTCCCCCGTGTGTTGGGATTAGTGTTCTTTTGGACCTGATTCCGCCCGCGGCCGCGGGTTGGGAATCCCTCAGTGAGGAGGTAGCACTGGGTGCACTACTAGTACTACTTACCCAACAATGCAATCTGCCCAATCCTTTGGTACCCTTTCATTCATTCTTATGGTCGTTACGTATTTTCATACAATAAAGCATTCATTCATTCAGTCATTTCTTTAATTCTTTCATTCATTAGTCTGGTCATTCATAAACCCATTAAAGGCATGAGCTTAAACATCATCTTTCAAGGCATCATTTAAACATCAGCTCATGTCGTCATTTAAAACATCAGTTGATCGGGACATTTTAAAACACTTTCTTCTCATCGTTTAAAGCATAGCTTAAAGCATAAGGCCTGAGCCTCACATTTCATTTCATGAAAATACATCCAATACTTACTACTTATAGTCATTCATCACATGCATACAATTACTTACTTAGGGTGTATGAAAAGGGGCTGCCAAGAAGGGTCATTACATATAAATACTTGAAGACTTATACTTAGTTTGTTTTCATAAAACGTCATTCATTCTATAAAGCATATTAAGAAAAAAGCATTTCATTTTCATTTTCATATCTGTTTAGAAAACTCTAGAAGAGTATAAACATAATACTTACCTAGACTCTATGTCATACTCATTTCATGCAGTCCATTCATGTGCGTGTCGGATGGAAACTTACATGTATACACATAACCTTAGCGTCATTCTCAATCTAGTATATAAGCAACTAACTAGAAATAGAACTACACTTTGCTTAGAAACACTCTCATTCTATCTCGTGCCCTTACGTGTCCCTTACTACAATAAAACCTTCAGAATCCACTTCCAGTCACTACCTCTTCCAAAGTCGATGTCTACCTCCAGTGCTCATCCACTAATGTGAATCTCCATGATTCACCTTAGGATTAAGACAATAAGACCTTCATTTTACTATTCCTAGTAACCACATTCTGATGCATGACTCAGACCGACTAAGTCATGCATCCCAATCTTAGACAAGATACCTATTACTATCTTCATGCATCATCGTCCACACTTCATTCTCATTTCCATCCATACAAACCACACAACTTTAAGTCAACTTTGAGGCTTAAACATCGTGTACCTATGCTTAGGGTAGATTACCCATTATATAGGTTAAATACATCTGGCACACTTGTCTTACTAGATGCACATGTACATTACTCCCTTATCATCTAAGATCAACTTATAATCCATTGAATGCCTGTTTCTATAAACAAGCTCCATACTCTGATACCAACTTCTAGTCCATACTCAACCAGACTTTCCTACTTCTTGGCTCTTTATAAGTTCATCCCAACGCTCACATGACAAGACCCCATGACAACGTCTCTTTATAAGTTCATCCCAATGCTTCCAGGCTCTTTATAAGTTCATCCCAACGCTTACATGACAAGACTCCATTTGCACTACACCTACGTCCCGTCACGTAGCTCGAGGCTAATCTCAAGATATACCGTGACACCCGTCACTATGATAAAGTCACATCACAACTACTTCAAGACACTCTTCCACAGTTCTTGAAGCTACACAACAAGCTCTACGCTCCTTAACTATGCCATCCAAACCTTCGTGACACACCATCTGGTGTATCGCGACACCACACGGAGTACTCCACATGAACTCCTTTCCATCCACACAGTACACTACACCATACACCAATACGATGCATGCCACATGGTGCATTGCTATACAATGTGGAGTACACACCACGTGTACTCCTTCACACTATGCTACACCATGTACTACTTCAACGCACACCATACAGTGTGCACTGCACTATGTGGAGTACATGCCACGTGTGCTCCCTTCACAACATTACACAACATCACTACTACAACACATACTTCATACCCACACTTCGTAGCAGAGTCCACAACACTTCATAGCACACTACACAATTATGCCCAACACTTCATCACACAACGAACTTTACAATCAACCAACTAACATCTAACATAAATAATGAGGGAGGGAGGGTTATACTGTCGTCAGGCTTAACCCGTACATTGCTCGCTAGTCGTCATGGTCAAAGGCTTCGGAAGAGTTGTACGTGGCGATTAAACCGCTTATGGTGGTGGTTAGCCATGTACAGTGGCTGTCCACTACATAAAGTGGTGGTTTAGGCTTAAGGATGGGCTAGGTGTGGTCTTGGGAGGTTCATGGTGGTCTCATGGTGGCTAGGGTGGTGGATCGTGGCGGCATCTAGCCATGTACAGTGCATCCAAGTGAGTGATGGTGCGTGTGAGGCAATGGGAGTGGCTGGAGGCTAGGTCTAGGCATGGAGGTTTGGGGGTTGCTGGTGGAGCTGTGGTGGTGAGGGGTGGTTGCACGGTGGCCTACGGCGGCAGATCTAGATCGAGGTTCATGGAAGACCCATGAGAGAGTGAAAGGTTGTAAGGGAGGTGGAGGGCTTGGTTGGGCATGAGGATGCTACAGGGAGGTCGTGGGTGACCAAGAATCATGGTAGTGGTGGTGCAGTGGTGTGAGTGAGTGCGACAGCAGAGCATGGTGGAGAACTCGTGCATTTCGTGTGTGTGTGCGTGGGGTGATCTGAGGGAGAGGGAGGCTAGGTTTGGTAACTAGGTGATCTCCGACAAAGGGAGAAGTCGATGGGAAGTGGCCAGTGGCTTACGGTAGCAAGTTGGGCTGCGGTGCAAGGGAGGTAGCCCATGCGACAAGAGAAGGAAAGGGGAAGAGAGAGGGTTGCGTGGAGGCTCACTGATGGTGGGAAGAAGAAGCTAGATGGCCAGCGGTGGAGCTAGGCTGGGGAAGAAGGAGCTACGGTGGATGGAGAAATGGGGCCATCGGGTGTTGAAGGGAGAGGGAGGAGAGAGAGGGGAAATGGAAGAGTGAGGGAAAAGGGGAGAGGGCTTGGGTATTTAATCCAGGCCCTTCATCTTGGGGTCTCCAAAATGATCCAACAGTGAGCTTTAAATATTGATTTGAAAATGCGTAATCATTAATTTAACTGAAAACATAAAGAGGAGTTAAGATAAAATATTATTTTAAATAGACTTTAATTTATAAAATATAATCTTCACCCTTAAATTAAATGATGAAGCCTTGCTAATTATTTTTATAGAAAATAAAACCATTTAAATAAATTTAGAGTTTTCAACATAATTTAAATCTCATAATATTTTTAAATCACTAAAATCATTTACGAATGGACATGCTAGCCTTAACGCTAATAACTACCATTTGCTAGCTGAGGCCATACTTCTAGGCTCACCCGATCAAAGTATTAACTAAGGCTCCACTGAAGAAATCACTACAAAAGCCTAATACATCCAAACACCTCATGATTTGGTCAATCAAGCTAATTGAGTCTCACATTGAGTATCTCCCCTGGATTTTCGTAAAAGGGTAAGTTTTAACAGATTTTATAGCTGTGTTCGCCAATTTTCATGAGGAAGTACAAACAGCACCAATGGGGAATCCCTAATAGATTTACATTGAAGGCTCTTCATGCCGCGCTAGCGGAGGGGTAAGAGTTTATATTGTATATGATTCTGACGAAGAATTTTACTTTGTGATAAAGCTCGTGTTCAAAATCATCAACAATATAGCATAATATGAGGCTTTGTTGGCAGGACTTGTTGAGGTAGAAGCACTAGGCGCAAAAGAAGTTGATATAAGGGTGTACCCCCATGTTGTAGTCTATCAGGTGACAGGAGGACACTTGGTGAAGGGGAAAAAACTTAAGAGGTATCTACAAAATGTACAAGAAAAGCGCGATTGTTTTCAATATTTCAACATTAAGCAAATAGCCCAGGAGGACAACTAGAAGGTGGACAAGTTGGTAGGGACTGCGTCGACCATGGATAAATTGGCTCTACCCTAGAAAGCAACCACTAGAATTGTAGAAATCCCTCTTATCAGATTGAAAATCTTAGAACTAAGATTAGGGGCTCTGGAATGCGCACTCAACGTGATCAAGCTTTTATCTAACTTGAAACTCCCCAACGAAAAGTGGGAGGTGATGAAAGTAAAAAAACAAAAAATGCAACTCGATCCACACTATTAGATCAAGCTTCTCGATGCCTCTCTAGAAGAAGCACAATATGCGATGGCGGAAATACATGAATGAGTGTGTAAAATGCATCAAAGATGTGGAAGTGTAAAAAACATGCGCCAATACCTCATTGCTCGCTAGAAGAATTAACATCAATTATGCTGCCTTGGGCTTCACATAATGGGGGGTTGACATTGTTGGGCCCGTGCCCCCTAAAAATGAGTAAAACTCATTATTATTGCCGTGGATTATTTCACGAAGTGGGTGGAAGCAGAGGCCTTAGCAACAATCATGGCTAATAACATAATTTTGAAAGAATAGAATATTATATGTCGATTTGGTACACTTGACGCATAATTTTGGACAATAGATGATAGTTCAATTTCGACCACTATCACAATTGTAAAGATTCCGACCACTGATGAATAAAATGTTTTTTGGTTTATGGATTTAGCCTTCATTGTTCCTTCCTGTTTTTCTTATTAGTACTCTGTGCATGCCCTTCGTGGGTGGTAATACGTTGGTTACTTGTTAAGACTTGACATTTTCCTTTGACTTTGGCAACCAAATAACTCTTAGTGCCGCGAGGGCGATTCCACACATTGGTTGGTACCCCACCGAGCATAATGTCCTCTTTGCCCACTTATCTTTGTAAGGGTCGAATACTTTGCATCTGGTAATGTTTAGTTCGAAACCCCTTCGGGGCATAAGCCAGGCTTGCCTGCATCCCTCTATGGACATGGCGCGACGTGCAATGCAGAGTTTATTTGTAACTTCTGATTGAGTACGTGGTGTGCGTGCAAAGCCTTTGTGGAGGTCTCATGGTATGTAGTACCCGGTGCGCCTCGTTGACCATCGGGCTTGGCAAGAGGGGTTGATTGCACGTGAGCTTGAACTCACCCAAAACACTTCGGTGGAGGTCTCATGGTATGTAAGACCAGGTGCTCCTCATTGACCCTCACATCTGGCGAGAGGGGTTGAGTGGCATGTAAGCCTAAAGCCCAAACACTTCGGTAGAGGTCGTACGGTATGTAAGACGAGGTGCACCTCATTGACCTTCGCGCCTGGCCAAAGAGGTGGAGTTGCATGTAAGCATTAATTCACCCAAATATCCTGCAACAGAAACAAGATACAAACTTATATTTGACGATTACTAACCTGCCTTGCCTCCCTGCCATGGTGGAATTTAGAGTCTTTGTTTGCTTGGGAACGTGGTCTCTTCTGAGGTGTGTCAGGGAAACCTCAATGACCAAGGTTTTAGTGTTTGTGGCCAGCAAGATGGCCTTCCAGAGGATCGTAGGTCGCCTTGTTTTTTGCGGGTCTAGCCTTGAGGTTGCCCGAACATTATCCCGTTCTGCCACGATGAAGGGACACTACCTCCCCGGGACCTCCTAGGATTTTGGTAGTAACGGGACCACCATTACCTTCGTGTTGTAGGGTAAACCCATTCTAATGAGTAGTTGATCTACTGTAGATAAGCTTCCCATCTTTCTTATAATTTCTTTGTACTTTCTTTTGATTTTTCGTAGCTCGTCTTGCATGTGCTTCCTTTCCCCTTCATCCTTGTCACCTTCCTATTCCCTTTGGGACTCATGGTGCTTGCTAGCACTTAACTCTCCATGGTGTGCCGAATCTTGATGGTTGTCTTTGAGGACTTGGTTTTCCTCGCAGAGAACATCCATCTTGTTAGTTAGCTTTTCAACGAGTTGCTCCATGGCCGCCAACCTTGTTTTCATGTTGACTGAGGCTTCTTCTTCCTAGTCCCACACCAACTGAGAACGGGTCCTTGTAGGCATACGAATGACACATTTTTTAGAATATCCCACATACGGTGCCATTGTTGACAGTGTGTTTTGTACACCTAAGGGCCGGGTTCTCAGTGGTCTAGGTCTTCTGTTGCTTGGGCCTACAAACACAAAGATAGAGTGGGAAAGGTGGCCCTGGGATCTTCCTAGGAGCCTCTAATTCCAAAGTCAGTGATCGCTCCCCAAAAATAAGGATTTATGTAAATTAAGTACTAAGTATAAGGAAGAACTGACTAGCGGAAGAAGTCCGAAGTCTCCTTTTACCTGAAGGTTGAGTGACCATTTATACCCAGTCCTAGGAGTCACAAGGCCATACCTTGCAACCTGGGGGGAAGGGAAATCCTCCCGAAACTCCCTCCGCCACACTACCATTAATGCGGCCTGGACCTCTAGGCTTAGTCATTAATATAGCGTGATTGTCTGGTGAACCCATTTAATGTGGCATGATCTCCCCAGGCTTTTGGGCCCCCTATGGTGTGGGGGAGCTACCTGATGTTGAGTCTAGGCTGGTCTTCGCAGCCCTTGGGCCCTAGGCAAAAATCTCCCCAACACTTTCAATTTCAAATGATAGAATTATAAATAAAAGCATGAATTTTTATGATAACTAAATATTCCTATTTAGAATCTTTTGAACCCTTAGTTTTATACATTCAAATTTTTTATTTTTTTACAAGACCGTCTACCATTTTTGAAAAACATAGCCAAAGAAACATCGCAAAAAGAGTGGATAATCCATCTTGGCGTGGATATAGACCAAATAAAACAACAGTGCCATAAGAAATTTAATATCATTTTTTTTAAAAGGCTAGTAGCCACATGTCATAGTGGCCCCGTCCCAAGTTTATTAAAAATCCTCACTTATGACGGAGGGAAACCTTGGTTATAGAAACAGCCTCTGGGAGTTAACAGATAAAGAAAAAAAAAAGACCTCCCAATCGTAACCCAAACAACAAAAGAAAAAAACCACAAACCAACCTAAACAAGCCTATAAAAAAACAACATCTAAACATGCCTAAAAAGGAACTAAACAAGCCTAAAAAACCAACACACAACCAACCAGAAAAACAAAAACTAACCCAGCTAGAAGCGAAAAGAAGGAAGGCCCAGAGAATCAATCTGAACAATGCCTTTTAAAAGCCAAGGACCTCTTTGAATGCTATCATAAACTTCCGTCCTCCCCCTTTCCCCTTCACATGCTAAAACATTCGCCACAAAATTTGCTTCCCTGAATTGGTGTTCAGCAATGTAATTCATTCCCCTCAATTCCTCACATAAATCATCCCAAAAATCCCAGAGATACCACAACGTGCACCTCCCTTTATGAATCCAATCGACGACAATTTTAGAGTCGCTTTCAATAATAATATTATTCATATCAAGCCGTTTACAAAGCCGAATTCCTTCCACAATAGCCTTTAATTCCGCACTATTATTAGTGCCATGTCCGTAATGAGTAGAGAAAGCCCCTTTCACGAAGCCATGACTATCTCTTATAATGCTACCACCTCCTGTATTGTCGGGATTCCCTCGACAACTCCCATCGCAATTAAGCTTAAACCAACCCTCGGGTGCCTAGACCATTTTACTATTTTTCCTGGTCTAGAAACAATGTTATGACATTGTAACTGAAAATTTTCAAAAATGGCCTCTATCATGTTCCGAGAATTTTCGGGCTAAGCAAAGATTTTCACCCAACAATTTAATCCATACACGTACATGTCGCCAAACCTGATCAACATTTTTAGACTTTCCCTCCATTCTCACTTTACATCTTCTCTTCCAAAGACACCACGTAATTAAACAAGGAATTAAACCAATCAACGTTCACTTGATGGAAGACTTCTTGGCATAATTAAACCAATGCAAAACTCTGGTGTTCCAAGACCAATAATGTGTTGAAGGGACCCCCATTTTTGTGCTAGCAAACAACCGAACCTAAATCACAACCTCACCCCAAGAGAAAATATGGTCAGTACTTTCTGTTTGACGCCTCAAGCAACAATCACAGGTAGAAGCTAACGAGACCCCTTTATGCTGAATTTGTTCATCCACAGCCAACGAATTAAACCAGATCCTCCACATACACATAGATATCCGTGTAGGCAAACTATTATGCCAAAACCACCCATAACCCAGGAATAAATGCCCTTTAATCCGAGTCACCTCCCAAGCTGTAGAAGTAGAAAAATTACCATCAGAAGAAGGCTTCCATACAGTTATATCCAAACCCCTTTTCCCAATCGGAACATGTAGTATAATATCTGCCACCATGTTAGCATCAACTAAATCCCTTAACAGATCTGTATTCCAAGAGTTATTCATCAAACAATCACTAATTCGTAAGTTCAAATTAGCAATATCTTGAATTCTAGCGGAGAGTAATCTCGAAGATAACCATCTATCAAACCAGAAAGAAGCATTACCACCCCTGACCAAAACCTTCACATTATCCATTACTTCTGGTAAGACGGAAATAATAGATTCCCAAAAATTTGAATCCGTGAGTCTCATGTTTTGTGCTAAAACATGAGCTTTGCAGGAATACTTGGCTCGAAAAAAATCAGTCCACAAATTATTGATCGAAATAAGACAGAAAGCAAACTTCATTTGAAGCGAATTTTGCACCTCTTTAAAATCCCGAATATGCAAACCACCTTCCTTTGTAGGCTTGCACACTTTTTTCCATGACAACCAATGTAATTTTCTTTTATTGTCCATCTCCCCCCATAAAAAATTAGCAAGAAGAGAATTTATATGGGAAAGAATAGAAACCGGAACATTCATCACTAACATCATATGAATAGGCATGCTAGATAAAACATGTTTAACAAGAATCAACCTGCCACCTTGTGAAAGGAGTCAAAATTTCCATCCAACTATTTTCTTTCTCACTTTTTCCACAAGATACTGAAAATTCTCGTAGTCGATCTTCCCAAGTTCAAAGGGGCCCCCAAATACGTAACTGAAAAATTACCTTCCTTGAAACCTGTGATTCTGAGCAAACTATGCTTATAATTTGATGCAATCATCTTAGAAGCAAAAAACGTGGGCTTCTCCTTATTAATTTTCTACCCCGACCATTTTTCATATAACTCAAGTCCATGCATAATATTTTTTGTTGAGCGCTTCCCCCCATTAGCAAAAATGAGGACGTCATTAGCATAGAGTAGGTGGGAAACCAAAGGAGCACCAATAGGATGGTGATATTTACCAATCCTTCCTTCCCCAACAGTCTAGTTAAAATCTCCTCCATGACAATAAATAAATATAGGGATAGGGGATCTCCTTGACGTAAACCCCTTGAAGATTTAAAGAAGCCTTTCAGAGTTCCATTCATCAAAATAGAGAACCACAGAGACTTTATACAATTACCAATCAGCCCATAGAACCTCTCAGAAAAACCAAAGGCCAAGAAAACCTTTAATAAGAAATCCCAATTCATCTTATCATAAGCCTTAGCCATATCGATTTTCAACATCACATTGCCACCGACATTTTTTTATTCAAAAAATGAACCATTTCCTGTGCCAGGATAATATTTTCAAAGATACTACGTCCCGGAACAAAAGCACCTTGTTTGTGAAACACCACTTTATCAATAATGCCTGTTGATCTATTAACAATAATCTTGGAAAAAATCTTATACACCATGGAGCAAAGACTTATGGGACAAAACTTATCAAAGCTCGTCGGCTCAAGTACTTTCGAAATCAAAACAATAAAAGAGGAAGAGTAAAACCTGGATAAGGGAGCACCCCTGAAAAAAATCTTTGGCAGCAGCGATGACATCCTCCTCCACTATATCCCAGCAAGCCATGTAGAACTCTGAAGCCATCAAGTCCTGGACTACTACCATCTTGGACGGCTCCGCACAAAGCATCGCATTGTCTTCATCCGAGACTTTTTCATCTACTAACTCACCCAAATCACACTGCTCAACTTCTGACCTTTCATTTAAAAAATTTCGAAACTAACTCTTAGCACCAGAATGAACTGCATCGGCACTCTCCAGAACCCTTCCATCTGAAAGAACCATCTTCTTGATCATGCCCTTTAGGCAACATTGCTTAATAACGGCATGAAAGAATGCAGAGTTTTGATCCATTTTTTGTTAGCAAGTTGACCCAGACGAGAGGCTTCCCTCTTCTCCCATAAATCCAACTCTATTTTAGTCACTAAAATATCAGCCTCAATCTCCTTAGAAAATTAAAGCTAAAGCTTATCCTCCAAAACTCCATTCTCTCCTCAAGGGCTCTTATATTACCTTCCACTCTTCCAAAACATTTTTATTCCAAACTCTTAAAGCAACCTTAGTATGTTTCAAATAGGTCGGAAGGTTCATCAGACCTGTCGCCTCATCCGGTCTATTCCACACTTCCTTCACTACATTAAAAAAATCATCATGCAAACACCATGTATTTAGGAAATGAAGAGGATAAGGACCATATGCAGTAAACGGTATATCTAAAGAAACCACCATTGGGCAATGATCCGAAGATTTGCGATTGAGGTAGTTCACTTTTGCAAACTGAAAACGAGTGAAGAAAATATTATTGATGAGCACTCTATCTAGCTTTGCCCAACTCCGAGAGGTCCTAGCATGCCCATTACACCAAGACATCCGTTTTCCCGAACAGGTTAACTCAAAGAGACCACACCTGTCAATAAAATCATTAAATTCATTCATAGAAGGCAGAGATTGAGGATTACCACCAATTCTCTCAGAGTCCGTTCTAATTGCATTGAAATCACCTACTACGATCCAAGGCTGATCAATCACCTACATCCCCTCTAGTTCTTTCCAAAGAGCCATTCTCTCCACATAAGAACACTTAGCATAAACAAAAGTAATCAGCGTTTTTTGTCCATCCATCATCAACCACCCAGAAATGGATTGATTCGAACACACTATTGTTTCAAAAATATTAGGGTCATTCCAGAACACCCATAACTTTCCCCCTTGCGGTTCATTTGAAATATGATAATAATAATTCAAGTTAAGATAATTCCCCAAAGCATGCATACGTTCAACTTTAATAAAAGGTTTCGCAACAGCAAACAAGCTCGCCTTAAACTTATTGAGTAACTGTTTTAAATGTCCTTTAGAACTGCCCAACCCTCTGATATTCCAAAAGAAAATCTTGTCCCTCATAAATTTAATTTTTGAGCACGGGTATGCACCCGCTAGGACTTGCTTACCGATTTTTCCTCGTGTGCATCTAGTTTATTGGCTTTTGCAACAGTGGACTATCTCTCCCCATCTGTATCATACATTTTTTCCTTCCCCAACAAAACTGTAATTTCACCTTCCTCTCTCTCCAAAGAGTAGCCTGACGCATCTTCTCCCTGTGGACTGCCGTTGCCCAAACTGTCATTATTTTCTTCCTCTTCAATCACCGTATTCTGCACTCTATTTGCTTGTACACTTGGTTGCAACTCAGGTTCCTCACCATTCCAAACTTCTTCACACTCTTCATCACTATTGTCATGGTCTCTCGGTATAGCAGATTGCACATGTTGACCACACTCTGTTTCCTTGACTTGTTCCCTTCTCTATGTGGTATCATGTCAGCGCTATTTATCAAGTCCGATTGTGAAATTATCACCACTTCGTCTAACTTTTTCTCGGGAACCATCTTTGCTGCACTGGTCACATGTAAATCACCCATATCATGAGCAGCATTAACACTTTCCATGTTATCATTCGGATTACCAATAATAGCCCCTGTATCCAAAATTTTCTCCCCCATAACAGTGCCAGTTTTATCCTCCATCGGCCCCTTGATACCCTTTTGTCGCCAGATCTTTTTTTTCTTTAACTTTTCCTTCATTTTTCCTCTTCTCACCCACCCTACAAACAACATAAGTGTGCCCTTGTCTAAAACACTTTGAGCAATAAAAACCACTTTTTCCATATTTGGCCTCCTGCCATATGCAAGTCGTGAGAGAAACTACTATCGGAAAGCCCTTTATAGGATCCATAGTCAAATCAACTTCAACACAAATGCGCGCCCTAGAGTACGATTCAAGGTGGCGTTATCTGTTCCAAGATACCAACCAAACCGAGTCGCTATAATCTGTAAGAAGTCAGTTCGATATAAATGCATAGGTAATCTGGGCAAGAAAATCCATTGGGGTGCCAAGGGGGATTCCCTTTTCACATCAAAATCTTTGGTCCATTTGAATATTCGAAAATGGATACCTTCCATTGTTCTTCCTTCACGTGCCCATCCATGCACAAAGTCTCTTTCATTCTTCATATGAATCAACACATGAAACTCATCCATAAAACTAATAGTTGGTATGTCAATCAGCCCCCAAGTTTTCACCACAGTTAGTCGTATTTTGTCAATGGAAGGACGTGTTCTCATGAACTTCATCACCAAAGCAAACCTGAATTCATTAGCCGCTTTTGCCATCTTCAAATTTGAGAAAACAAAACCCATCTCACCATTTATTTCAACTGGAAAACACTTGGGTATTTTTAACGCAGGATGCTCTATTTTTTTGTTCACTGCCTGAGCATACAATTTCACCAACATAGCATCAGAACCAGCAGTCCCTGCCAATGGAGAAGCCATCAGAGGGGTGAAAAACGTCGCCAGCCAGAAAAATCGAGAATGGAAAGTCCTAAAAAACTGGAGTTTCCAAAACCAAAAAATAAAATTGCATCAAAATCACCTCACGTCTCTTGCTCTAGTTTGCTCTTCACTAACTCTAGGTTTGTTGAGAAATTTGATATCCTGTCAATTGATTTTGCCAAAAACAAATATGAAACATGTTGATCAGACGGTAATATGGTATGATTTTCTAAAGTTCACTTCAATTTCAAAACTTCAATCAAACTACTTTTTGTAAACTTGTATCAAATTTCTTTAGCATGTATATTACTATGGTTGTTGTATATATTATTTTATTTTCAGATCTTTAGTTCATATATTAGTATGTATATTACTAGATTGGATGGACATAATAATATGGTATGATTGGTGTGTATATTAATTTATTTTTCCATCTATATATAGTTCATATATATATAAAATTAACATATATATTTGCTCTACACTGGGCGAACGTCCCTTGGATTATTAATAATATATCAATCCATCCAAAATCCATAGTTATTAATAAACTATGAATCATAAGATTATATTATAAAATCATAAGATTATATTATAATATAGTTCAAGTATATGAACTATTTACATGACAAAATAAAATTGTTTACAAATCAATATTCATAGCATACCAACTTTGCATCTCAAAATAAGCTAATATATATACACTTTAATCATATTAATCTAGATGGAAAAATAAAACAAATTAATAATATATGTTAACTATGCATCTCAAAATAAAGGAATATATGCATCCATTATAATAATAATATACATGAAGAAAATGACCACAAGTATACTCGTTGAGCAACAATATACTCGGGGTTATGACTTCAAGGAAGGGCTACCCATCTTGTTGAGATCAAAGAAAAAGAGAACTGACCTCAAACCTACCTACTGTGTCCCCACGTATATTTCTTTGGTCTTGCCAGTAGTTCTGCCATTTCTATGTTGATATGATTCCTATGTTGGCTGTGTTGAAGTTATTTTATTCCAAATCTTGGATGGGATATCAAGACTGTTCACCGAGTATACCCGGACTGAAATCCAAGTTTCAAATTCAGGTGAAAATCAAATCAGATTAATCCGGGTTATAACCTAGGCTAGTACCCGGGCGAATCTGAGTATTGGGTTGTACCCGGGTTTTTGAAAAGAGCTTTGTTACACATAAGCACACACTACACTTTTAAAAGAAAAAAAAAAATTGTTGGGTTTATTCTTCTTAAACTAATTGAATTCATCTATTCATTATCCATATACCAAACATTTGGTAAAAGAAAAAAAATAAAAGAAAAGTATGATCTGTGGGCTTATGTTTAGAATTTTTCTTTTGAAAATGAGAATTCATAGCCTTCCCATGGGCATCAATGCAACGACCATGTCAAGCTCAACTACAAGATCCTGAGATCTTCTCAATCCTCTTCTTCCTTCTTAGATCAAATCATCTCCCCTCCATAGCTCATAGATTCTCCAAGCAAAAGCTTACCAATGAGGCACTCTACTACGGGATTGAGGCACTTTGTGCCGAGGCCTGCTGGATCATCAAAGATGATGGCACCACCTATCGTTAGTTTTGGTTTTTGCCCTTCCTCATTTATTTTCTACTCTCTGCTGTGTTATTCGTACTTTTGGTTTTGCTTTTCGGTTCTATAAAGCGATGTGTAAAGAAGATGCAATGCAGGAGCAATGTGGAGGGATAAATGACAGATTTGAAGACAGTTAGAGCATTGGCAATGTGTTATTTATCTTCATCTTCATCTTTGAATTTGAAGAATATGCCCTTAAAATCATTTGCATTGGTTTATTCATATGTAAAATTATAAATAACTATGTACAGTTCTTATTCAAAGATGAAGACCTCCTTTTCATTCTTCAAATAATATTTTTATTATTTTTTCTCTCTCCTCCCCGAACGGCTCTCTCCTTTCTATCTTTTTATCTCTTTTCCTTTTTCTCTTCTCTCTCTCTTTTCTCTTCTCTTCTTTCTCTCCTCCCCGAATGGAGATTTTTTTTCTATGTTATTCGGCCTGATTTTGTGTTATTTTTTTCTGTGTTATTTTGGTTATTTTTTTTTGTGTTTAGGAATTTTAGGTAAAAAAATAATAATAATATTTTATTATTATTTGGTCAAAAAATACATAATCCAATGTAGGAATTTTTCTTCATATTCAAAATCAATTTTCAAAAGATGTAATGTTGCATATGAAGATAAAGAATCCATTGCCAATGCTCTTAGTAGTTAATATGTCATACAACTTGCCGTTTATTTTGTAAGAGGGGACTTAAGTGGTGCGACGTCATTGTAAGTTAAAGGGTGTAACAAGTAGTAAAATGCTTTCATTTGTAATCATCCTCAACTATAAAAACAGACTCGAATGAATGAAGAAGGTATGCACAAGTTTATACTTAGTTTCCTTTCTCTCTGATTCTCTACTTCTTCCTTCCTCTTCTATCTAGAAACTCTTCCTCATTCTTGGCGATTTATCATTCTGAAGTAGTCACAATACGGGCCCATTACAGGTTCTTGGTTTTAGCCAATCGTTTTCTGGGTCTATCTGTCTTCTCTTAATTTTTTTGGGTTTTCTGGGACATAAATGGAGTTATAATTTTCTGGGTTTCCATTCAAAGAGCCACGTGCATGCAGTGATTGAATTTTCACTTCGATCTTAAGATGCTCCCTAATCCTTAAGTTTACCCGTGAACTTTATTTCTATGTTTCTTGTAGTTTTTCCATACTGTGTGGGTATGATAACTTGAGTGGTTTGGGCTTTGTTGAAGTAATTGACATTCTTCTATGCACATCTTACTTACCAAATTTGCATATATTACTTACCAAATTCAAACACATTGAATAATAATGGAGTCTTCATGAAGTCCAGAATAAGCCACAAGAACTTCTCACATCAACATGTGGTAGTGCTCTCTAGTTGTTGTATATACCTGTTTAAGGCTTCTTGGTATTCTTTCAAATATTCTATGTCCAATAATTGTAATAGATTTTAGATGATGGTCACTAAGGACGAGAAGGTCTTATATTGGTGCAAAATAGAATTATAAAGTAGACAACAATGTTTAAATGAGAACTAGAGAAGTTATTACTTTTAGGGAAATTCCAAATTGGTCTACATGTGGGGTCTGCCATTTGTAGATTGGATGTGTTTTCTCTGGCATTTATGGGAAGTCAAATTTCTTGGCCTCTTTTATTTTGAAACTATAAATTGTGATCTCATGTTATCTGAGTTTTGTTAATAGGGATAGACACAGCTGTAAATCTTGTATAAATATATTATACAATATTATTTTTATTGATAATAATATTTCAATTTTTGTGGTGGTGTTATTCTTGTTCCCGTATTGAGAATGATTTTACGACCTTTTAACCCTTAGTGAAACTTTCAACTCTTATATCCTTTTTTCTCAAGTAGGATATGAATTTCAACCAATCATGGAATATTTTTTTGATTTCCTTCTTTTAATTTTCTATTTCCCTCTCCCCACCCCCTCTTTTGGCAGTAAAGACTAGGAATGTTAATACGAGATGGAAATTAGGTGAACTTCCCTCATTCACTTCCCTCATTCTTGAAAGGATCTCATTGTTTCTGAATCTTGATGATTCTGCCAATATAGTTTTGGATCAATTGACGGTATGTGGTAATGTTTTTCCCTAGCTTAAATATTTATAATGATTCTGATAATTGTCAGTATAAAACCAATTGTGTTTGTGGGCTAAGGCTATTATATTGAATGGAGAAGTTGGAGAAGAATTTTTGGATTTAATTTAGTCTTTTTTAGTTAGTGTATGTAGGTATTTCCTCTTGCATACCTCTTGTGTACTTGGGATTTGCCTATTCTTGGTAATAAATCTCTTATTAATAGTAAAAATAAAAATTAATATAAACCCCTAGGGGTTGACTCAAGTGGTAAAGGCCTTGGGCTTGGAGGTATTCTCCCCCCAAATCTAAGGTTCAAATTCCCTTTGGTGCAAACAATCTCTAAGAGACATTGGATGAAAGATTTTTCTTCTTGAATTACTCAAAGTGCACTTGCGGAAAACTCTTTCCCAAGGCCTTTGCACCATGTACCGAGATTAGTCGGGATGCTGTTCTTGGACACCTAGTGCCAATGAAAGAAATTTTCAATATAATTTTTTTTAGGCTAAACTTGAATGATTATGTCTCATGATTTCCTCCAAAGGTCGTTTCTAGGTTCATTTTCTGTTATCTTGCATTGTTTTACTTTTTGCTTCTTACAATGAATTTGGACGTAATATCTATATTCATATTCTGCTATAGCACACTATGGCAAAAAGAAAAAAAGCAAAAGAAAAATATCTAAATTCATACTAAAACTAGTGTACAGTCCTAGATGTGATAATTGGTGTTTTCTCACACGAGATTTGTACAATTTGGTTGGCCATTGCTTAATTATTGTCTCTTAAGCAGATAACTTGGAATTTTTCTTAAATAGACTTGATATTTGAATTCCTTGTTGGAATCTGGACAAGTAGCCAGGAACATTGTGTATTTATTGGGAGCCTTTTATAGGTATACTATTGATTCATTCGTGTACGAGTAGATCGTTAATGGCTCAATGGAACACATTATCTTTTATCATACACAAGCCGCAGTATCCATTATCTATTCGTGTCTTATAGATTGACAAAGTTGCTTGCCTTTAGGCCAGGGGTAGGTTAATGACTCAGTTCCAGTATTGTTGATAGATTCCGAGTTGAACATTCTTGGCCTTTGGCCCTTTACTTATTGCAAGACTTTGTCAGCATCAAAGAATAGGAGCTTAGGTAACTGTCTTCCGTTGCAGGACTTTATTCTTGCACTATTCAATCTTCTACACTTAAGCTTCTAATCCTATCTGGGTAAATGTTGCATCATTTGCATGTAAGCTTTTCGCTTTCACTATACTCTTTATGTTACATTTCTTGTTTTTTAGGAATTGCTTGCAGCTGTTGATGCTATGCCTTAGAAAAGTCTTGCCAAAAGAAGGGTTTAGCATTATGGCCATGAATTTTGCTATGAAGTATTTTTTCCATT
This sequence comes from Carya illinoinensis, assembly GCF_018687715.1. Classification (NCBI taxonomy): domain Eukaryota; kingdom Viridiplantae; phylum Streptophyta; class Magnoliopsida; order Fagales; family Juglandaceae; genus Carya; species Carya illinoinensis. The sequence continues at coordinate 22,943,211 of NC_056762.1, forward strand.
TTTTTGGCTACTAGAACTCCTGGAAGTTTGTGCACAATGTGGCTATACCTAGTATGTGAAATGATCTTATGACTAAGTTCAAAGATCTTATAACAAATGCTGCCTCCATCCATTATTTTCTTTTTAGCAACTGTATCTGCTACAATGTATATTATATTGACCTTAGGTCATCTACTTGTTATATATTACTAAAATTTGAAATTGATGTGCATTTTTGAGAAAACAAATCTTGGAATTGTAGTTAGTTTATTTATTTAATCTTTTGATGAATGATAATGTGAGATATAATGATAATTGGGCCAATACATATACACATTAATACGTCAGAATGAGAGAAAAACAAAGAAGTATTTTGTCCAGAGATAACCTTCCAATCATCTCATTCCATGTCCCTCATCCGATGGTTGTCAATTCAAGGGCACATAGAGGATAGATTAATTTCATAACATGGTGGGACATATCTGCTAGATGGAATATGATTCCTTTGTGTTTAATGTCGTGTATTTGACTAGAAAGAAATGTGAGATGTTTGGAAGACAAATAAGAACTTCAAAATTTTTTCTTTTGTACTTTGTGTTTGTCGACTATGATTTTTGTAAGGGATGATGATAATGTACTGAGTCTTTTTCCTGCTCCTAGAGTGTAGTAGGCATTTCCTTTGTATACTTCCTATATACTTGAGTTGTGCCTATTCTTGGTAATAAATTCTCTTATTAATTATCAAAAAAAAATATCTATTGAATTACTTTAATGAAATATTTTATTTTTGAGTCACAATTAAAAAGTTTAGTTAAATCTGACTGGGTGTTTTGCTTGCCACCCTAAGCTTTTATAATTTGTATATAATGAAATGGATTTTTTTTTTTTTTTTGCTTATTTAATGACATAATGAGTTCTCATATGTTTCTAATTCAGTTATATGTGAAGTCTTATTTTGTGATTGTGTAAATACTATTGGATCATAGTACTAGAGCCAAGTAAATGAAATGTTGCTATTTCAATTTTAAGAGCTTTTTCTTGAGAGTACCCTGTCTCTCCCCCCACCCACTTTGTAAGGTACCTACACCATATGTTTTCTGCATGGTCCCAAACGCCCTCCCTTCCTTCGCTCTCCCTCCTCTTCCCTTTTCCTTACATCTCTTCTCACTTTCCCTTCTCTTCAACCCTTCCTTTTAGTCCTTTTTCTTCTTCACATTTTTTCTCCATCAGATATATCCCTAGCCAATTTCGCTGATCTTGCGCCTCCTTGGGCTTGATCCCAGCCTTTTCTCTACTGGATTGAGTCTTTTTATGTGCATCCTTGCCCCATGCTTGGCCATCGACACTTGTGGAACTCCTACATCATCTCAACAGAAATTGTCTTGACGATTTGTGCATTTTCTTCCCCTTGCCAACAAGATTTACCGTCAACAATACATCTAGGTGGCTGCTTGGTAGTCTTTTAATGAGCCCAGATGGAAGGTCACTTCTTACCACTCATTTGATGCATTTGATGACACTTCAACAGTTTTTTGTTGGCTCCCTTAAAGTGCAACAACCCTCCCATGGAGTGAAAAGGCTACCCCAGTATACCTTGTCTGTAACTTCCTCCAGCAGTATTGTCTTCTGCCTCTTGTGGCTATTGCCATTGGCACCACTGCTGCTCTAGCTGGCCTCTTTCCTTTAGCTTGTGAGAAATTTATTGATTTGATCCTTTGGCCCCATGTTTCAAAATTTTATTTTGAGCTATATGCGCAACTATTTTGGTGCATTGGTTATGGGTTCTGTTCAGGCCCCTCTTGCACCCCCTTGTGAGCCTCTTTTTGTAAAGTTAATATAGTTTGTAATTGCTTAGGAGAAACTATTGGATCAGATTGAATAACTCTCTCTCTCTCTCTCTCTCTCTCTCAATTTTTTATACACTTACTTGATGGCAAGTCGATAATCTTTTGTTTACATATTGATTTGGTAAATGATAGCATGATCAGGAGGGGTTCAAGAAGGGTGTCTTTCACTTTTCGTAAGGCTTTTGGAATTACTTTTTTAACTCATTTGCTGCCAAATGAATTAACCTATATATCTTGAAAAGAGCTTTGTTATTCATTATCTCGACATATCACATATCATATTTATTTTTATTTATTTTTCTTAAACTAATTGAATTATTCTACTCATCATCCATATACCACATATTTGATAAGAGAAAAAAAAGTGGGGTGTGTGGTGTGTGGGATGATGAATATAATTTTTATTTTGAAAAATGATTTGTTCAGTCTTAGGCCATCCCCATGCAGGCCTTCTGGAAAAGAAAAGTGGGACCCACCTAAAAAATCCATTTTTGATGGTGAGTCTCATTTTTTTTTCAAATGGAGTGTACGAGACTTATATGTCCTAGACTTGTATCTACCATTCCTTTTAACCCATTTGATTTCAATGTATATGCCAATTTCCTTTCAATTTTTTGTTCCTGTTTTCTCCCGTATGAACTAATTACTTTTACTTTTTTCAGATTGGAATGGGTCCTTGCAAATGTGAATTTCCCTAGTATTGTGATTCCCAGAGATGAGAGGATTGGTTTTTATACTGGTTGAAAATCAAAGGCTGACAATTCAATGCTCAAGTGTCTGCGTCACAGCAATCATAAATGTTTGTAGGAAATCGTTAGTCTAGACTCTAGAGTGCCACAATTGGAGTTGGACTCGTTATCAAAGATGATACATTCTCTTATTTTCTGATGATCGCACAGATTATTATTCCTTGTCTTAACAGTAAATATTAGGTTCCCTTATCTTGCAAAAGAAAATCATCTTTATTTACCCAAGTCTCCAGATAGGAAAAATAACTTATATAAACAAATATACTAAGCTCAAATGATAATTGATTATGCCCATTTTGATGAGATTGTTACTTTTGACCGTGCATATGACACTAACATCCAAGGCCTTTAACTATGCTTTTTGGTTTTGATTACCACAACGGAATGGTGAATTCAGCTGTGGGTTTTTAGAGAATCATTTTATTTTTATTTTTTATTTTCTAGGATTTGTGTTTGTTTATTTTTTATTTTTGTGTTTTTTATTTTATTTTTTGTATTTAAAATATATATATAAAATGCTTCAAAAAAAAAAAAAAATTGCACTATCGGTACAATTGCTCGGTGGGTTGGTTTTCTTGGTGGTCCTAGCATTATCCTTTGTTAAAAAAATTTATGTTATTAGAAAATTATTTATTATTTGGTAAACATATGTCTAAAGTGCTTTTAAAATGACTGTGGTGGTTTCAAAGTCTTTGACATGTGTTTTTCACCATAGATTTACCATTATATTAGTTGAGAATTTTACTTTATATGCCTAGATCATTTACTAAACTCTTCCCCATGTGAATTTCACTATCATATTCACACAAAGTAGTCTCAAGGAGGAGGAAAATAAATATCCTACAAATTTTTCAAGTTTTATTGTTGTTTTGCTTTGTATATCAATTACATAATCCATGTAAAATATTGGCATTGCCTTAACATTTCACCAAGATCTTCATCGGTTAAGATTGACTACAGGCTTGTTTGGAGTATGGAGATGGTTTCATCTCATCCCATAACATCTCATATCATTTCATCTTATCTTATTTCATTCTCAAACATCATTCAAATACAAATACTTTTCAATTTTCAATTTTTAACTTTTTTATTTAATCATTACATAATCATGTTATGTTCACGTTTATGTTATGTTCAAGCTTAGGTTCATTGTATGTTATGTCCATGTTCACGTTATGTCTCAAGTTCACATTCATGTTATGTTATATTCATGTACATGTTATGTTCAAGTTCACGTTCATGTTATGTTATGTTCATGTTTACATTATGTCTCAAGTTCATATTTATGTCATGTTATGCTCAGGTTTATGTTAAATTCAAGTTCATGTTTATGTTATGTATATTCATGTTTATGTTATGATTTAAGTCCATGCTATGTTTCAAGTTCACGTTCATGTTATATTGCTAGTCCATGTTATTAAGTTCAAGTTTATGTCATGTCAAGACACGTGGATGATAGATTGCAATGTATTGGTATTCCTATTGATTCCAAATGTGATTGTTGTATCGTATGTCATATTGAAGATATGAATCATGTGATATTTGAGGGCGATTTCCCTAAAAAAATATGGTCCTTTTTTGCCACTATATTTGGTATTCCTATTGGAAGAGGTTGGAAACAAAATGCGAGGACTTGGTTCAGGCGAGCTAATGCATCTACACAGGTGGGATTTATTGTGGGTATTCTACCCATCATTGTTACTTGGCGTTTATGGAGGAGAAGATGTCTAGCGCGAATGGAAGGTATTTTGGAGTTCCACAACACTATTGTCCATTCTATTTGTGTATGGCTTGGTTCCCTTTGTCATATGGCTAAACAGCCCAAACGGTTGTCTCATCGAGATGGTATGATTCTTAAGGCCTTGAGGATAAAACTGGTTGTCCCTAAAGTCCCTTCTTGTAGAGCAGTAAGGTGGGCTAAGCCACCGTCTGGGTGGCATAAATTAAATACGGATGGTAGCAGTCTTGGCAATCCAGGTTCTTGTGATATTGGGGGGATAATTCTTAATGAATTAGGACGACATGTCCAGTCTTATGCCTCACATGTTGGTTTTGGTTCTAATAATAAAGCGGAACTTATGACACTTCTTCAAGATTTGAGAATTTGCAAAACTTTAAATATCACTAAGGTGATAATTGAAATGGATTCAAAGGTGGTTATTTCTTGCTGGCTGAGAGGAAGATGTGGTGTATGGTATTTATAGGATTTTTGAGAGGAAATTATTGGGCTGACCCGAACTATACAATGCCAATTTCAACATGTTTTACGTGAAGGTAATAGGGTGGCGGATTGGTTAGCCAAATCTGGGGCTTCAGGAGCAGAGTTGCTGTTCTATGATAATTGTAGTATGCCTCGATTTTTGCGAGGTTTGATCCGTTTGGACAGTTTAGGCCTCTCATCTTTAAGATGTTAGGCTTGTTTTTTCTTTTCTTTCTTCTTAAGTTTTTTCTTGTCTAATAGGGCTGGTTTTGTTTAGTATTTTGATTATGGTTCTTTTGGTTTTTCCTTGGTATTTGTTTTTTGTTTCCGCGGTATTCCTCTATCAAAAGTGAGAGTTTTTAATAAATATGGGAGGAGATTACTCTTGGATATGTGACATTCGGCTCTTCTTAAAAAAAAAAAATAGTCAAGTTTAGTTCACGTTTCAGCTCAGGTTATATCAGTTATGCGATGCTATATGTCAAGTTATGCTCTGCTTACTTACGACTTTAATTATGCATTCATTCTTTTACTTCCATGCATGCATCATTAACCTTTATGAGAGTTTCCTGTTAACTTAATCTGCGTTAAATCAAATCTCATCGTGGTAGTTCCAACTACCATTCCCCTCGAATAGTAGGCAACGTGTCAGGATCAGAGCCAGGAGCAAACATTGGTAGATTGAAAGAGGTTGACTAGACGCCGCAAACACGACGCAGAGCATTCTGTTTTTGGAGAGTATTCTGACCTCGTTAGTTGAGTTACACGAGTTACTCGACGAACTTCCTCAATAGTGTATTTTAGTAATATAAACATGGAGTCTGGCCTTCCATGTTTTTGAGATTACAGTCTTCTGAGACTCGTGCTGAAATCTTGGATGTTTATTTTTGTTAAGTATGCTTGGATTATGATTTAACTGTTTAAGATAATATAAGTTTGGTGAATAATATTGCTAAAAAAAAATTATCTGCTGCGAATATTGAATAATGCTACATGTATGTTAAGAATATTGCATCCTATATGTCATGAACGAGGGCAGGTAACCTTATGTTGCATGTCCCGACGCTTCAGATGTCCGTCCGATCCCAAACAGAATTTAGAGGTGTCACAATGACGGTGGATGTTGCAATGGAGGTCTGCTTGGCATTAGTTTTGGAAGTTGCCTGGAAGCACACGTTCGCCCAAGATAAATAAATCCTTCTCAAGCAAAATAATTGCTATCCCATACACACGAGTGTAGTGTGAGTTTAATGTGATTGTTGAGGTGGTAGCTTCTAAGTAGAGGGCTGTTATTACTAGAAAATTAGACCTACTACTTAGCAGCAAAATTGATCTACTTAACTAATATGTGATTTATCATTTTTGGCATTCTATTTAAATACACATATATTTCGTTGTGCTTCCTTTGCTACATAGCACATTTTCTGTGTCATTAGTTACATTTGTTGATATCACACTATTTAAGGAGTACTACTGCTTTATGTATAAAGGAATTGATCAAAACAATTCCATAAATTGATTTGATTTTATCTAATTTGTTAAATTTATTTTATAATAAAAGTAATTTTATAATTTGACAAAATATATCAAGTCATATCAATTTGTGTAATTAATTTTGTTTAATCTATTTGTAGTTAGAGTATTTATCTTTAAAAAGTTCTACAATATGAAGTCACCCGAAATGAAATATATTATACGAGTAAGTGTAATTGAAATTGAAATTGACAAAATTTTAGACGGGAAGAGGATTCTTCTTTCTCTGTGGTATTTCAAGATTAGTGTTTGAAAAACTACCACATGGATGGTTAAGATCGAGACTCACCTACCCCAATTGTGAGCATAAATCTGGATTTCTGAATCTTTCCAATACATTGTATACAATTGGTATTTATCCTCTACGTGCGGCGTGCCGACGCAAAGGCATAAAAAAGGACCTCTTTTTTATTTTGGTTGGAGTTGGACATGTGAGAATTTCAAATCCCAATTACCGACAGTCCCCAAAAAGTTCAAGCTCGGTTTGGGTAGTGGAGGTTAGTTTATTATTATTTATTATTTTAATATTATTATTTATTTATTTTATTATTATTATTTATTATTATTAAATATTTTATCATTATTTTTTATGCCTTTATTAGTATTATTTGCGGATTATCTAAATTCAATTCATTACTCAAACGTTGATTATGGCTCATTTAGAAAATAAAATGAGATAAAAATTTTGTAAATAATAGTAAGATAATTTATAAATTATAATGAAATAATTTGAATTGAATATTTTTTTAGAATGTGAGAAATGAGAGAGAAAATCTTAAATAAAAAATATTAAAAATTAAAATATTGTTAGAATAATATTTTATAATATTATTTTTATATGAAGATTTGAAAAAATTGAATTATTTTGTATTTTTTGTATAAAAATTTGAAAAAATTATAATGACTAGTTTAAATTATTTATATTTAAATTATATTTAAATAAAAAATAAGATAAAATAATATAAGGATTATAGAATAAGATGTATTTTCAAACCAACCTTTAGTTTCGGGTAAGAGTATTAAAACCGCAAACTCCATTCATATCAATCCAAATCTTGACACCAAAAAGATAAGTCACGCGCTTATTAGTGCGATGTGTCCATGAGGACGAAGATGATGGCGCTTCTGACTTTTTAAACCAATCCAAATATTTTCGGTAGAAACGTTGCACGTCTATGCCATTAACAGATATGAGATGGCTAGTCTAGCTAGTGGGTTATTTAAATAAGAAATAAAAATTTTATGTTTAATTATTTTATTTATTTTTTTATATATTTAACAGATATAATTAGTTATATATTAAAAAAAATTAATCAAATTAATCATAACAGTAAAATATACGAAAAAGTAACTGTATATAATATTATTTAATAAAAAATATTTGAAATCTTATAATTAATTTTAATAATCGCTCTGGATATCTTTTTTCTATTTATTTATTTTTTACTTACTAATTAAATAAATATATGAAAAAGAAATAAAATAAAAATTATAATTTAGATTCCGAATGGGTGACTTGAAATTTAGCATCCCAATGGAAAAAAGGAAGTAAAAAGTAAAAACTACCCTTTTTATTTTTCTTTATCTTTTCTTTTTATTTTATTAAATAAGAAAGTTTTGTACACGAAAAAAAATATAGACCAACATGTTTTATTAAAGTTTATTATTTAAGTATTAATAAAAAATTGATTGACGACAAAATGTACATGTATACAATAATTAAAACTTAAAAGACTTCTTTACAATGGTCAAAAAAAATATCCCAATGGTCAAAACAAATATCTGTTGGGAGCTACTAGGACAAAATATCCTGTGTAGTGGATTATGCAAAGTGTATGAACAGTCAATTTATGCTACAGTAAATGTAAAATAAAAATCATCTATGTTGTGCATTGCATTTCTTTTCTAGGTAGAATATGATTAACCATGTATTTAATTAGAATATGATTATTAATTAATATATACAATTGGTTGAATGGTAAAATATTATAAAAATAAATAAATTAAAAATATTATTTTTTTATTATATAAAAAATAAATAGATAATCGGATTAGATGTGAATAGAATAGACTAGGACATTTTCATGTCGCAAAAGTTAAAATCTGGGTTAACTTTAGAATGATAATCCATTGAGAATTGAGATTGCTCTAAAGTATTAGTTTCTCTATATACAAATGCAAAATTATATATTTTAGAGATTGTCTTTTCCATTCAAGAAAACTCATATATTAGATTATGGATTTTTGAATCCATAATATATTAGATTATTTTATTATTATTATTTTTTTCTAAAATTAATTATATATATATATGTTGTGTAATTAGCACCCACTACATATAATTGGCATTAATAATATATATAATTCTAAATATAATTCCCTTCCTCCCTAAGTGGGAGAAAAAGGTCCCTCTCTCACTTCAACACATGACCTTTCCTGGTCGCCCCTCAAATCCTATAAATGCTAGACTATGATTTCTTTGCTTCCCAGTTCTAATTAGCCTCCTCATCCATTTTCTTCTACAACTCAGTCTGCAGGCTTCTTAATTAGAGCTTTGGTTTTGGTCTCTTTCTTCCGTTATCTTACCCTTTATCAAGAAACCTTGCCATTAAGGTATGGGGCTTGCAGTACTTGAAAACCAAGTTGGTATTCTTTGTCTGATTTGTATGGTACTGCTCTTGCCTGCTCTATGCACCTCTCACGACATTTCTACTTACTCATCAAGAGCAACCTACTACGGTAGTCATAATGGCCATGCGAGTCCAAGTACGCATGCGATACACTTTTAGATATTATTTGGCTACCAATTTGGAGTTATTCATAACTATGCATTACAACTTATTATGTGCATGCATGCTGAAAGAATTATTTGCTCAACTATTTTGAACAACTTTCTTTCTCTACCAAATACTGATTAATACCAATTATTAGCAATGTGTAAAAATTATTTGGTTTTTATACCATCTATGTACAGTTGAACTCATGAAATGGTGATCAAATAGGTGGAGCTTGTGGGTTTGGAGAATTCGGAAAAACTGTCAATGATGGCAGCGTGACTGGAGTCTCTACGCTGTATAGGAATGGAGCTGGTTGTGGTGCATGCTATCGGGTAAAATTACAAGCCTGTTTTTGGACTCATCAAATACACTGCTGATGTAGAAGCTTGCCACATCAATTTATTGAAGAAAATATTAAGATTTTGACTTTTTAATAAATATAATGGGCTCCATAATATGTAATATTTTACGTACTCACTAAAATTATAAATCATATAATGCATGGTACTATTGCATGGATAATTAAGTGGACATGTGTTGTGAATAATTAAAGAATAACACACTAGCTTGCATGGTCTACCCCAACCTGTTTGAGCTTGCTTTAACTCGAAACACTCTTCCTATCATATGAGGCTCAAGGACAATCATTGTGTTAGATAGCGCTAATGAAAAATTAACCTATATAATTTGCTTTACTAGGTCTCAATAATAATAATAATAATAATAATATAGCATGTATGATTATTGGTTTTGTTGGTGATGACTCTTCAGGTTAAGTGCACATCATCCCAATATTGCAGTAAGCGTGGAGTGGATGTGGTGGTGACTGACCATGGTGGAGGTGACAAAACTGACTTCATACTCAGCTACCAAGCCTATGCAAGATTGGCACGCCGTGGTTCCGAAGGGGCCAAGGAGTTGTTTAGTCGCGGCGTGATCGACATAGAATACCAGAGGATCTCGTGTCGCTACCCTGGTCACAACCTTATGTTCAAAGTCCATGAGAAAAGCAGATATCCTAATTATCTAGCTATAGCAGTCATATATGCAGCCGGTATAAATGACATCACAGCCGTCCAATTGTGTCAGGTATATTCATATAATTCCTTAAGTAATGCTGTATGAATTTATGAAACTCCAAGACTTTGAGAGTTTGGAGCAAGCCTAAAAAAAAAAGGAAAATTTTTAATGACTTTTACTTCTTTATTAAAGATTTTATATTGCAACTTGCACGCTCTAAATTTGCACAACAAGTTGTTATTAAAAGATGTGTATTAAACAAATGAAATGATGATCAATGTTATAAACTGATGGATCGGATGGCCTCTTTGTTCATTTGATGGTGCTTGCAGGAGGATTGCAAACAGTGGAGGGGCATGCGTAAATCCTTCGGGGCAGTGTGGGACATGTCTAATTCAGTACCAAGTGGTCCAATAAAAATAAGGTTTCAAGTGGGTGGCAGAAAATGGGTGGAATCCCAAAATAATCTGCCTGCTTTGTGGAATGCTGGGGATGCTTATGACTCAAACATTCAGCTCTAAACCAATTAGAAAGCTCTTTCAATTTTAATAATATTTTGATGTTTCATTAGATATAAGTATGATCATTGCATGGGTTACTATGTAATTGATTATTAGTTTCTCTCTAGTTACTAAGGTGGTATCGTATTGTATCGTATGCTTTGTCAGTAGAAGTGTTCTTGGTCATGTTGTAATATAAATAATAGGCCAGGTTAATGTTGTGCTTTGGGGTTAGTGATTAGAGATCATGAGTATGAATAAATTTCAAATTATAAAGAATGAAGTTACAAATAATTTTCCTTATAACTATTTCCTTTACATTTTATTTGCAATATTTAAACTTATAAATTTTGCTTATAAATTAAATATTATCAGATCAGCAATATTGTGAATTCATGTGTGTCCTAATTTACACCTACTTATAAATAAAACTTTTTTAATGAAAACAAAAAATTAAGCATAACAAACAAACATCCTTTTTTAGACACTTTTCCCTATTTTGGTTGCATGCATGCCTACCGGGAGGCCGACATCCAACTACTCGAAAAGAACTCAAACCATATATTGGACCAACTCGTTCGTATACGAATGAACCCAATAGTTTGTGTATAATTACGAAAAGCCTCAAATAATTGATGTGCAATTCATTGTAGAATAGCCTGTCTCTGATTCATTGTAATGTTGTGTGCAACCAAGATTTCTTTTACACTAGTAAGGGCAACGTGCGCGTTTGCCTAGTTAACCAATTTTGTCATGTTACTTGCTTACAACACGCATGACATATTATCTGCAAAGTATTCATAACTATAATATAAAAATTTTCACAAATATATTTGTACTTATATATTACAAGCATAAAAAATTTTAAAGAAAATGTTTTAAACAATTATGTTATTTTTTCAAGAACGTTTTAAAATTTTAACGTTATTAAAATTTATTATAACTTTGGAGTTAAGATTTTTAAATTTTTTTGTAATAACATTTTACACAGATTGAATTTGTCTGATATTCTCCATTCTCTGCTTCTCTCTCCCTCTCTCTGATACTCTCTCATCTCGAAAATCCCTTTCAACTTCTTCATTCTTTGCTCTTTCTCTCTCTAACTTCTCCCTTCTAACTGAGCATTTTAAATGTTATGTTTCTCTAAACTTTGGTCTTTTTTTCTCTTTGTTTTTGTGCTTATTCTATTTTTCAATTAAAATTTTTAAAATTTATTTTAATAAGGGATAAAATGGGGTGGATACAAAAATCTAAATCTTTCTTTTAGACCCCGCCCAAAACCTTTCCCAGACCCAACCCAACCCACCTCTTTTGTAAATGTCGTATATTTATTACTTGCCAAAAAAAAATAATAATAATGTATTAATCTTAAATTTATGAAATACATTATTAAGAAATAAATAATTTAATCATATAACTATAATATAAACTTTCATCTTTTAGGACCAGGAAAACAATTTGAACGAATTGTAATACGTTAGAAATTTTCAAACTTCTTAAATATTGTTACTAATAGTGGATCAGTCATTAAACTATAAAGTAAAAGAAATAAACTATTGACATAACAATAAAATTTATTTTTTTAATATAATTTTATAGAAAATTTAATTTTCCACATATAAAGCCCAAAAAATTAAAACGGAGATTTAAATTTTTATATCTAAAGCCCAACCTTTTCAACTTCATTGCTCCATTAGTAAAAACAGAGCAAAATATATGACTAACTACATATTTAATTCAATATTTACAACACTGAAAATAGGAACAAATAATATAAAGCAAAACATTAAAATATTTTTCTAAACATTTTCATCAACGGAATTAAACCATGCGCAAAATTTCTTTTGTAAACAATTTTATGAAAATTTATTATACAAAATTTTATAATTTTTGTTTTATAAGATCTAAAATTGAGTGGATTGAAAAGTCCAAATGTTTTTTTTATAAACCCAACCCAAAAATATTCCCCTAATTGCGCCCAGCCCAGCCTATCTTAATCTTTTAATTCTTTTCCTTCTGGCTCTTAGAGTTGCTAGCACCTCTTCTTTACAGTCTCTAATTATGCCTCCCATGCCTACCAGACCTCTCGACATGTCCATGGCAGCATCCCAATTGAGTTTATATTTTCCTTCTGGGGGTTTCTTCCATTTCACACACGGTCTGCTACCCCTGTTAGTTCCAACCAAGGTTTTATTCTGAATTTCCTTGAAGCATATCAGGTTAGCTGCTACTTTTTGAATAATTGAGTTTGGGTGTCTGAATGCTTTCCCATGCACAAAGTCATTTCTTCTAGTCTAGAGGAGTCTTGCTATCATACCTGCTTCTTCCATTTCAACTTGGGATAACCTCTCTCTCATCTGGGTCCAAACTTCCTTAAAGCATGGCTCATTGATGGTCATTTTTTGGATATGTCTACTGGCCTATCCCCATACATCTTGAGCAGCTTCATAGTTCCACAATACATGGCTCGAGGTTTCCTCCTGCATATGGCATACTGGGCATATCTTGTCCTCTCTAATCTTTCTTCTGTACAGGTTACTAATGGTGGGCAAAGCCTCACTGCAGGCCCTCCAAAGGAACATTCTCACTCCACTTGGCAGCTTCATCTTCCACATATCTTTCCAGAATCCCTCTTGGTTTGAGTTCTTTGATGTGCCACTCTCTAGATTGGTTTGTATTTCCCTGTGCAGATGGTAGGCACTTCTCACTGAGAAGATGCCATTTGATGTTCCTCCCCATCCCAATCGATCCTCTCTACCACCTAAGCTAATGGGGATGCTTTTAATGATATCTACACTATCCTGTGAGAATAGATTGTGTAGGATATTTTCATCCCACTTCCTTAGCACTGGGTCTATCAGCTCCTCCACTAGAGTTTCTGTTGAGTTCTCATTCTTGTCAGGATTAGAAAAGAGGATGTGAGGTCTGGGCAGCCACCTGTCTTCCCATATCTTGATCTTAGCTCCATTGCTAACTTCCCACAGGAGTCCCTCCTTCAAAATACCAAGTCCTACTTTCAGGCTTCTCCATACCAGTGAAGGTCTATGTCCCATTTTAGCTGCCAAAAAGGAATCTCGGCCATAGTACTTCTATTTTAGAATTTGGGCAGGTAGACTTTCAAGTTTAGTTAGGATATTCCACCCTTGTTTTGCTAGTAGGGCTAGATTAAAGCTCTTGAAGCTCCTAAATCCCATACCTCCCTGGTCCTTAGGCCTGGCCAGATTTGCCCACTTGACCCATTGAATTTTGGTTTGATTTTCCTCAAATCCCCACCAGAACTTCCTTAAAAGTTGGTCCAGTCTATAAATAATGGACTGAGGTAGGAGGAAGATGCCCATAGTGTAGGTGGGAATTGCCTGTAGAATAGATTTGAGTAGGATCTCTTTACCTGCTATGGAAAGGTAGTTGGTTTTCCAATTAGTGACTGGAGCCCAAACCTTGTCAATAAGTCCATGGAATGATGCAGTTTTTGCTCTCCCCACCATGGTTGGAAGGCTAAGGTATTTCTCAAAGGAACCAGTAGCTTGGACCCTTGCTATTCTCAGAATGGTTGTTGGAGTATTCTTGCTAAAATATATTGATGACTTTTCCTTGTTGAGCAGTTGACCATAGGCACTCTCATATTGACCCAAAATTCTCATAAGTCTACTCCATTCTAGGGAGTTAGATTTGAAGAAAATCATGCTGTCATCGGCAAAGAATAGGTGGCTGACTTTGATAGGGCCTCTTCCCATTGGTACACTGGTAATACTTCCTTATCTATCTGCCTTGTGGAGTAGATTTGGTAAGGTTTCTACACATAGAATGAAGAGGTAGGGAGACAGGGGGTCCGCTTGTCTTAGTCCTCTGGTTGGCTTAAAATGGGGTTGTGGTTCACCATTCAGGAGGATTAAGTATGAGACTGAAGTGATGCATTCCAACACCAAGGAGATTACCTTCTTGTCAAACCCCAGCTTTGCCATTACAGAAGAGAGGAACTACCACTCCACATGGTCATAGACCTTGTGATAAAGGGTTAGAATTGCATAATTAAGTTGTTTAAATGAGTGATTTATTTTATCAAATAAGAATTGAACACTTACTTATGCATCAAATTCTAATATTGAATGTCAAATTAATTGATGCCAATATTTTTGCACATCAAAGTCTTATATTTGCCCTTGAAATACTTAAACTATAATATCAATTCATTTATATATTGTAGGGCATTTATGGAAGGAAAGAAAGAATGGGACCTATGAGAAAAAAAAGAGAAGTTAACTATGGTTTTATGGAATTTCATCTAATAGAGATCAAAAGCACCATTCGGACACACACATGCAGTGGACTCAAATGCACACATTCGGACCATGCAGTGAACTCACACAGCACACATGCAGAAAATGCAAACATGCAGACCAACACATGCAACCATGCAACAGACCAACACATGCACACATGCAAAAAAGTGCAAGTATCATTCGGACCACATGGACAGCACACATGCAGCAGGTCAGCAGAAGAAAAAAAAAAGAAGCAGCTGGCCCTCAACTTTGACAGAAGATCATGCTGGCATCTATGAGGCAGCACGTTGAAGACAGCAGAGATTTAATTCTTTCTTTCTCGTTCGGTGGTAACCTTTAGCAGTTGAAGACAGCAGGAGATCACATGGGATCGGGCTGGCTTTTGACTCTTTATTTTTCAACTTGTTTTTATACGGCTGGTTCGTTCATGAAGGAGGATCTAGTTTTTTTTTGTGTTTTCATACATCATTACTTTACTTTTCGTTTAGACTAGAAGGGGTTGGGGTTGGTTTTTTTTCATTCTTGCTTTCTGTTTTGGACGCTAGCAGCAGTTTTTATTTGATTTTTCTCTGCTTCTTTTTGGTTTGATCATTCGGCGCAGCAGAACTTTACACCTTGTTTTCGTTCCAGACCTGCAGTAGTTATTTTCTTCTTCTTTTCATTTTTGAGACAGGAGGTGGCTGGTTTTGGCTTTTCCTTCATTCATTTTTCTTGCTTTTGGTTCATACCTGAGCAGCAGGGTAGTCCTTGGTTACCTTGGTCGGCTGGTTTGATATTATTTCTTTTTCTTTTTTTCGTTTCACAGCTCTGCTTCTTGGCTCTTACTGGAGTCGGCTGGTGTGATTTTACATTTTTCTGCTTTACGTTTTACGTTTACATTCGGAAGTTGGAGTTTTAGTCGGCCAGATTTTTATTTTTATTTTTATTTCTTTCTTCTTAGTTTTGTTCGGACGGGACCTGGGAGCTCTTTCTCTTGTTTTTAGCTTTTTTTTTTTTCTTTTTCGTTTTCCCAGTTTTTGCTTCTTAGTTCTTAGTCGTTCCCGCTTATAGGTCTTGCGAATTCATTGGGCCTTTTTTTTAACTTTTCAGCTTGGCGTTTATTTTTATTTTGGGTATTTTTCTCTTAAATTTTAGCATGGTTCAACTTAGATTAATTTTTGTTGTTAGAGTTATCATGTGTAGCTAATTTTAGAAACTTGGGTTGTGGAATGAGATTTAATTTATTTTAGGTTCTAGTTTAATGCAATATTTTGTTGTTGAATGTTGATTTCACTACGTTACTAGTTGGATTTGAATTGAAAATAGATTGTGGCTCTTGCTCTTGTTTTGTTGTTGACGTAAGGCACAACAAAAGGTTGAAAATTATCAAGGCTTTTCTCGATTGTTTGTTAATGTGTGTTTGGCTAGTAACGTAGAGAATCCCTTAGAAAAACATTGTAAAATTTGAGCATAACTTTTTATCTTCCGATTATCAATGCCTTGATTGGGTTGTTAATCGAGAAAATTATCTAGAATCCAAAATAAAGAGAGTCTCAAATCCAACCCAAGTGTTTGTTAATTTACCTTTTTGATTAGAAACTCTAATTTCAACTTTGATTAATTTTTTTGCATTGCATTTTAATTTTATTTTCATCTCTCATAATCGACACATTTGTTACTCAAAAATCTCATATACACTTTGATAACCCTTTGTCCCTGTGGAATACGATCCTGGACTTATCCTTGATACAACTTGACACTTCTACACTTGGAAGCACATTCGACCTCGAGTCAAGTTTTTGGCGCCGTTGTTGGGGACAACTGGTGCTTATTAGAGCATTCCTCCACTGCTGAGAGGACGTTGTGGAGCTGTGAGCCTTTTCACAGCCTGGGTGACATCTAATCTTTTTTCCTTCTCTTTGTTTATTTTTCATGGTCTTTTATTATCTGCTCTTGTTTTTATGACTAGTTGGACTAGAGACCATACATCTCGACTGTTTAGGACACAATCATTGACATCTTTAAGCTCTGCATCATCTTCTGTAGAATCATCATCAGACACTGATAGCATCATGGCTGAAACTGAGCATCATGATAGGAAGTGGAGAATCCAAACAGGACTATTAGAGAGTATCTTCAGCCTGTTAGGACTAGCACACCTTCTTGCATCATTTTACCTATTAATGCAAATGCTTTTAATTTCAAACCCGGCATGATTCCATTGTTACCACACTTTCATGGTATGGAATCTGAAAACCCCTATTTGCATATCAAAGAGTTTGAAGAAGTGTGTTCCACATTTATGGATAGAACATGCACTGATGAAGTCATAAGATTGAAACTGTTTCCATTTTCCTTAAAAGACAAGGCTAAGGCATGGTTGAATTCCTTAAGACCAAGATCCATTGGGACTTGGCAAGAAATGCAGACGGAGTTTTTAAAGAAATTTTTTCCCATACATAGAACCAATGCCTTGAAAAGACAGATCATGAATTTTGGCCAAAAGGATGTGGAAACATTTTATCATTGTTGGGAACGATTCAAAGACCTTTTAAATACATGTCCCCATCATGGATATGAGAATTGGAGGGTCATTAGTTTTTTTTATGAGGGGTTGCAACAAAAAATGAGACAATTTGTAGAGACCATGTGTAATGGAGCGTTTTTTAACAAAGAACCTGAGGAAGCCTTTGAATATTTTGATTATCTAGCTAAAAATGCACAATCATGGGATACATCTGATGTTCATGATAGGTCGGAAAGTTCAAGGACAATTTCAGGGGGTGGGAAATATAATCTGAGAGAAGTAGATGATTTGAATGCTAGGTTGGCTATGATTTCTAAGAAATTAGAAACCATAGAAATGAAGAAAGTGAATGAAGTACAAGCTGTACCTCAGATTACCTTGAGCTGTAATATTTGTGAGGGCCAAGGGCATTCAACTAATGATTGCCCGACCATTCCTGCTTTCAAAGAAGTTCTCTTGGATCAATCTAATGCTGTTAATATGGTTGCTAAATCTTTTTCAGGTCCTTATTCCAACACTTACAATTCGGGATGGAGAAATCACCCTAATTTCTGTTGGAGGGGTGAACAAGCTGCTTTACCTGCACCCAACATAGCTGGTCCTTCACAAATTGTACCCTACACTACCCCAGGAGGTCCAGGACCATCTCAATATGCCAACCACATGGTGCCAGCCCAGAAAAAGAACCTTGAAGACAATTTCCAGCAATTATCCACCAACTTCCAGCAGCTGTCCACCAATTTTCAGCAATTCATGCAAAGCCAAGCTGCTATCAATAGTCAAAATTCACAAGCCATTGCTGAGATTCGAGGGTCAGTCACAAGGTTGACTACAACCATGAGTGCTCAAGAGAAAGGGAAGTTCCCTGCACAATCTCAGCCTAATCCCCAACGTCAAAACCACCAATTTCAAAGTGTGGCAGGAGATTCAAATGTCAAGCAAGTCAAGGCTATTACAACCTTGAGAAGTGGTAAGGTGATTGGCATTCCAGCTCAAGAGGTAGAAAAGAATGGTAACACTTCTAAACCTCCTTCTGAAAATGAGGCACATGATCCTTTGAAATCTGAAAGTGTCCCAAGCACTACACTTGCACCTTTTCCTCAAAAGTTAGCCCCTTTGCACAAAGATAAGCATCACGCTGAAATTCTTGAAATTTTTAAGCAAGTTAGGATTAATATACTATTGTTAGATGCTATTCAACAGATTCCTACCTATGCTAAATTTTTAAAGGATTTATGTACCGTAAAAAGAAAATTGAATGTGCAAAAGAAAGTTTTTCTTACTGAGCAGGTTAGTGCTATTATCCAAACCAACACTCCTCCCAAATACAAGGACCCAGGATCCCCTACCATAGCTTGCATGATAGGGAGCTCAAAAATAGGCCAAGCATTATTAGACTTAGGTTCAAGTGTGAACTTATTGCCTTATAATGTTTATGTTCAGCTTGGATTGGGTGAGTTGAAATCTACTTCTATCACATTGCAGTTGGCTGATAGGTCTATTAAGATTCCAAGGGGAGTTGTGGAAGATGTTTTGGTTCAAGTAGACAAATTCTACTATCCAGTAGACTTTGTCGTACTCGACATGCAATTGACTAATCATTCTACCTTCCAACCACCTGTTATCTTAGGAAGACCCTTCTTGGCTACTTCTAATGCACTCATAAATTGTAGAAGTGGAGTTTTAAAGTTGAGTTTTGGAAATATGACCTTGGAGCTAAATATTTTTAATCTTTGCAGGCAACCGCAAGAAGTTGAAGAAGTTCATGAAGTGAATTTGCTGGAAAATTTCATTGATGAAAATTCTGCACGTTACTTTCAACTTATTGACTCTTTAGAGGAATTTGAAGAAGATTTGAAAATATTTGATAATGTTACTAACTCATCTCTTGTTTCCTCAATAGGTCAGCAAGTTACTCCACCATGGAGGCCAAAATTTGAGCAACTTCCACCATTGACATCAACCCTCAAGCCTTTGGAGGAGCAATCCCCAACTTTGGACTTCAAACCTCTTCCATTGGAGTTGAAGTATGCTTTCTTAGGACCACAAAGCACCTTCCCTGTGGTAATTTCTTCTCACTTAACTAGTGAACAAGAAGATAAATTGCTAGAGGTCCTTAAGAAGCATAAAAAGTCTATTGGATGGACAATGGCTGATATAAAAGGTATAAGTCCCTTGGAGTGTACCCATAGGATTTATTTAGAAGATGATGCAAAGCCTTCGAGGCAAATGCAAAGAAGGTTGAATCCCACAATGAAGGAAGTGGTTAAAGGTGAGGTGTTGAAATTGCTTGATGTGGGTATCATTTACCCCATCTCGGATAGCAAATGGGTAAGTCCTATTCATGTAGTTCCAAAAAAATCCGGGCTTACCATTGTTAAAAATGAACAAAATGAATCGATTCCTACAAGGATTCCTACTGGTTGGTGCATGTGTATAGATTATAGGAAGTTGAATGCCGCCACTAGGAAAGATCATTTTCCTTTGCCTTTTCTTGATCAAGTGTTAGAAAAAGTTCCTAGACATGCCTTTTATTGTTTCTTAGATGGATTCTCCGGTTACTATCAATTAGAAATAGCACCAGAGGATCAAGAAAAGACCACCTTTACTTGTCCTTTTGGTACTTTTGCTTTTAGGAGAATGTCTTTTGGTTTATGCAATGCACCAGCAACTTTTCAAAGATGCATGCTTAGCATCTTTAGTGACATGATTGAAACCACTCTAGAAGTGTTTATGGATGATTTTTCTGTATTTGGTGATTCATTTGAGAGTTGTTTAACCAATTTACAAGCTGTTTTGGCCAGGTGTGAAGAGAAGCAATTTTTACTTAATTGGGAGAAGTGCCATTTCATGGTACAACATGGCATTGTTCTGGGACATATTGTTTCATCTAGAGGACTTGAAGTAGATAGAGCAAAAATTGAGTTGATTTCTAAACTTCCTACACCTAAGTCAATTAAAGACATTAGATCTTTTCTTGGGCATGCGGGTTTTTATAGGAGATTTATCAAAGACTTTAGCTCTACTTCTAAGCCTTTATGTAAGCTATTGATGAATGATGTACAATTTGATTGGAGACCCGAGTGTCAAGAAGCTTTTTGTAGGCTTAAAACTTTGCTAACCACTACTCCTATTCTTCAACCTCCTGATTGGTCACTTTCTTTTGAAATCATGTGTGATGCAAGTGATTTTGCTGTAGGAGCTGTTCTTGGACAGCGTAGGAACAAACTTCCTTATGTCATTTACTATGCAAGTAAAACTTTGAATTTTGCTCAAAAAAATTATTCTACTACTGAAAAAGAATTACTTGCTGTGGTATTTGCTTTAGAGAAGTTTCGTGCATATATTCTTGGTTCTCCTATAGTCATCTTTACTAACCATGCAGCTCTCAAGTATTTATTGACAAAGAAAGATGCAAAACCAAGGTTGATTAGATGGATACTTTTACTCCAGGAGTTCAATATTATCATCAAGGACAAGAAAGGAGTAGAGAATGTGGTAGCCGACCATCTGTCTAGGCTCACAGTTGCTGAAACTGAACAACAGACACCTGTTCTTGATTCTTTTCCTGATGAACATCTTATGTTAGTTAAAAATTTGCCTTGGTTTGCTGATATAGTAAATTTCTTGGTGACAGGACAAACACCACCTCATTGGAGCGCTCAAGATACACGGAAATTCATGCATGAGGTGAGATCGTTCTTCTATGATGATCCTTACCTTTTCAAGTATTGTTCAGATCAAATCATTAGGAAGTGTGTACCCAATGACGAAATTTCTGGTGTCTTAAATTTTTGCCATACGGAAGCTTGTGGTGGGCATTTTTCAGCCCACAAAACAGTGGCCAAAATTCTTCAAAGCGGATTTTATTGGCCAACCATGTTCAAGGATGCCTTTAGTTTTTGTAAAACTTGTGAACCTTGTCAGAAATTAGGAGGAATCACTAGGAGAAATATGATGCCTATGCAACCCATACTAGTGATTGGAATTTTTGATTGTTGGGGGATAGATTTTATGGGACCATTTCCTTCTTCTTATGGCTATTTATACATTTTGCTTGCTGTTGACTATGTTTCTAAGTGGGTTAAGGCAGTCCCTTGCAAATCTAATGATCATCAAGTTGTTTTAAAATTTTTAAAAGAAAACATTTTTGCAAGGTTTGGCATGCCTAAAGCCATAATCAGTGATAATGTCACCCACTTTTGTAACAAGCATTTCTCGGCCTTAATGAAGAAGTATGGTATCCATCATAAAATCTCTACTCCCTATCATCCTCAAACCAATGGACAAGCTGAACTAGCAAATAGGGAGATTAAAAACATTCTTGAAAAAACAGTTAACCCAAACAGGAAGGATTGATCTTTGAGATTGTCTGATGCCTTGTGGGCTTATAGAACAGCCTTTAAAACCATTTTGGGCATGTCTCCATATAGACTAGTGTATGGTAAGGCTTGCCATTTGCCTGTAGAGTTGGAACATAGAGCGTATTGGGCCATTAAGCAATGCAGTTTTAACATTAATAAAGTTGGTTGTGTGAGAAAATTGCAGTTGTCTGAGTTGGATGAGTTGAGGAAGGATGCCTACAACAACTCTAAGTTGTCCAAAGAAAGAATGAAGAATTTCCATGACAAACACATCCAACGTAAGACTTTTGAGCCTAATCAAAAAGTGTTATTGTACAACTTTCGGTTACACTTGTTCCCTGGTAAGTTAAGGTCTCGATGGAGTGGGCCTTATGTGGTACAAACTGTTTTTCCTCATGGTGCTATAGAGATAATGAATCCTCTCAATGGTAACATTTTTAAGGTTAATGGTCAAAGGCTCAAGCCTTTTATTTCTAACTTTGCACCTGAGGAATCTACTCTACATTTGCTTGATCCTAATTGATGGTTCTTGATCTATCCATCTCTTTTTATTGTTTTCTTTTGTTCTTCAGTTTTTATTTTTATTTTGGTTGCATTCCTTTCAAAGCTATCCAGGTACTTCCTTTTCCTCTTTCCTTCAGTTTTCGTTGAATTTTCGGTTCTTCTGTTAGTTGTTTTGCCCCTTAACTACTCTCTTTGTATAAATTCTTTCGTTTCCCTTGCATCATTGAGGACAATGCTACAACGTAGTTGGGGGGTGGAAGAGAATTTATTTCTCTGTTTGCATGCCTTAGACATATTTTGGTCCACTTAAAAAAATAAATAAATAAATAAATAAAATAAAAAAAGATTTGTTGAGGTCATGGAACATGTGGAATGTAGTGCAAATAAGAGTTTATGTCAAAAGAGGGATTTATCCATTTTTTATTTAGTTGTTAAACCAAGGGAAAGATGTTAAAAGTTTTGCTAAAACACACACAACACATACCCGGAAGGCCTAGAAAGACTACATTGAGTCATTGTTGGTTGATTTATACTTCAATTGTTTGAGACTCTAATGAACCATATCCTAATGACTTAGGAAGAGATCTGAAATGAATTAAATGAGAAAAGGGACAAGCCAGGGATCCAAAAAAAAAAAAAAAATCCTTTAGGTAGACTAGTGGTAAGGGCTGACTTGTGAAAGTGTGGATAGGTGCACATTCATAGGTCCGATTCCCCCACTAGGAAATCTAAAAACATAAATTACATATGTGTAGTGGAAAAGGCTGCCTATTACAGGGGTCCTTACAAAAAAAAAAAAGAGTAAGCGCTTTTCAAAGTGTAATGGCGTGAAAGCCGCCACTACAATGGTTTTGAATTAGAGTAAGACCATGTGGTTTTCTCAGATTGGTTGTTGTGATTGAAACCGTTAATGTCTCTTGGTAGTCGATCTTGGAATTCTAACCCCATTTCCATGCACTTGAAAGAAAGCAAACTTTGTTACATGTAACTCCCTTGGTTGATTAACTAAATTGTGTGTAAATCTCTTAGTTGATACAAAATTCAGATTAATCTATCTCCAGTGCTTTTAAACTCAACAAGTCTATTTCATGGCATGTGATTCTCGAACTTCTTTTGAAATTGTAGTTGGAAATCTCATCTTTGCATGAATTCATTCACTTTATTTGCTAGAGTCTAGCAAAAAGCTAGTTGGGGGGTGTGATAAAGGGTTAGAATTGCATAATTAAGTTGTTTAAATGAGTGATTTATTTTATCAAATAAGAATTGAACACTTAATTATGCATCAAATTCTAATATTGAATGTCAAATTAATTGATGCCAATCTTTTTGCACATCAAAGTCTCATATTTGCCCTTGAAATACTTAAACTATAATATCAATTCATTTATATATTGTAGGACATTTATGGAAGGAAAGAAAGAATGGGACCTATGAGAAAAAAAGAAGAAGTTAACTATGGTTTTATGGAATCTTATCTAATAGAGATCAAAGCACCATTCGGACACACACATGCAGTGGACTCAAATGCACACATT
This sequence comes from Carya illinoinensis, assembly GCF_018687715.1. Taxonomy (NCBI): domain Eukaryota; kingdom Viridiplantae; phylum Streptophyta; class Magnoliopsida; order Fagales; family Juglandaceae; genus Carya; species Carya illinoinensis. The sequence continues at coordinate 22,967,008 of NC_056762.1, forward strand.
CGGACCATGCAGTGAACTCACACAGCACACATGCAGAAAATGCAAACATGCAGACCAACACATGCAACCATGCAACAGACCAACACATGCACACATGCAGAAAAGTGCAAGCACCATTCGGACCATGCAGTGGACTCACACAGCACACATGCAGAAAATGCAAACATGCAGACCAACACATGCAACCATGCAACAGACCAACAGATGCACACATGCAGAAAAGTGCAAGTATCATTCGGACCACATGGACAGCACACATGCAGCAGGTCAGCAGAAGAAAAAGAAAAGAAGCAGCTGGCCCTCAACTTTGACAGAAGATCACGCTGGCATCTATGAGGCAGCACGTTGAAGACAACAGAGATTTAATTCTTTCTTTCTCGTTCGGTGGTAACCTTTAGCAGTTGAAGACAGCAGGAGATCACATGGGATCGGGCTGGCTTTTGACTCTTTATTTTTCAACTTGTTTTTATACGGCTGGTTCGTTCATGAAGGAGGAGCTAGTTTTTTTTGTGTTTTCATACATCATTACTTTACTTTTCGTTTAGACTAGAAGGGGCTGGGGTTGGTTTTATTTTTTCATTCTTGCTTTCTGTTTTGGACGCTAGCAGCAGTTTTTATTTGATTTTTCTCTGCTTCTTTTTGGTTTGTTCATTCGGTGCAGCAGAACTTTACACCTTGTTTTCGTTCTAGACCTGCAGTAGTTATTTTCTTCTTCTTTTCATTTTTGAGACAGGAGGCGGCTGGTTTTGGCTTTTCCTTCATTCATTTTTCTTGCTTTTGGTTCATACCTGAGCAGCAGGGTAGTCCTTGGTTACCTTGGTCGGCTGGTTTGATATTATTTCTTTTTCTTTTTTTCGTTTCACAGCTCTGCCTCTTGGCTCTTACTGGAGTCAACTGGTGTGATTTTACTTTTTTTTCTGCTTTACGTTTTACGTTTACATTCGGAAGTTGGAGTTTTAGTCGGCCATATTTTTATTTTTATTTCTTTCTTCTTAGTTTTGTTCGGACGGGACCTGGGAGCTCTCTCTCTTGTTTTTAGCTTTTTTTTTTCTTTTTCGTTTTCCCAGTTTTTGCTTCTTAGTTCTTAGTCGTTCCCGCTTGTAGGTCTTGCGAATTCATTGGGCCTTTTTTTTTTACTTTTCAGCTTGGTGTTTATTTTTATTTTGGGTATTTTTCTCTTAAATTTTAGCATGGTTCAACTTAGATTAATTTTTGTTGTTAGAGTTATCATGTGTAGCTAATTTTAGAAACTTGGGTTGTGGAATGAGATTTAATTTATTTTCGGTTCTAGTTTAATGCAATATTTTATTGTTGAATATTGATTTCACTACGTTACTAGTTGGATTTAAATTGAAAATAGATTGTGGCTCTTGCTCTTGTTTTGTTGTTGACGTAAGGCACAACAAAAGGTTGAAAATTATCAAGGCTTCTCTCGATTGTTTGTTAATGTGTGTTTGGCTAGTAAAGTAGAGAATCCCTTAGAAAAATATTGCAAAACTTGAGCATAACTTTTTATCTTCCAATTATCAATGCCTTGATTGGGTTGTTAATCGAGAAAATTATCTAGAATCCAAAATAAAGAGAGTCTCAAACCCAACCCAAGTGTTTGTTAATTTACCTTTTTGATTAGAAACTCTAATTTCAACTTTGATTAATTTTTTTGCATTGCATTTTAATTTTATTTTCATCTCTCATAATCGACACATTTGTTACTTAAAAATCTCATATACGCTTTGATAACCCTTTGTCCCTGTGGAATACGATCCTGGATTTATCCTTGATACAACTTGACACTTCTACACTTGGAAGCACATTCGACCTCGAGTCACCTTGCTTATATCTAGTTTGAAAGCCATGTAACTAGATTTCCCTTGCAACCTTGTAGACGTTGAGTGGAGAGCTTCATAGGCCACTAAGATATTGTCTATGATGGCCCTACCTGGAACAAAAGCACTCTGGTTTGGAGAGATGATGTTAGGCAATATAAATTTGAGTCTATTTGCAATAACCTTAGCTCCTATTTTGTATAAAATGTTGCATAAGCTAATGGTTCTAAAATCAGCAACTCTTTTGGTCTCTTTAACTTTTCTGATGAGGGTAATGAAGGTGTCATTGGCTCCCTCCAAGTATCCCCCTTCATTTAGAATATTGAGAGCAAAGTTAGTGACCTCTTTCCCAACCACTTCCCACTTGGACTGATAGAATAGAGTAGGAAAACCATCTGGTCCAGGGGAACCCAATCCATTCATCTAAGAAACTACTTCCTTAACCTCCTCTGCAATGAACAACCTTGTCAAGTATGTGTTCATTTCAGGTGTGACTTTCTGAGGCAAGTCTTCTAGGCATTCTTCAATTCCACAGGGTCTCGAGGATGTGAATAAATCAATGAAAGATGAGGATAGCATGGGCCCTATGTGTTGTTTTCCAGTGACCAAGTTACCCCTGCAATCAAGTATTTGCTTAATTCTGTTTGTGTTGCTTCTTTGGGTGGCATGGAGGTGGTAAAATTTTGTATTTTTATCTCCCATTTTCATCTAGTGTTGTTTTGCTCTTTGCTTCCACTTCAAGTGTTCCTCAGCTAATGCAGTTTCAATCTCATTTTGTAGCTTGAAAATGTATGGCATTGATCCCCACAGTCCTAGTCTTGTAATTCTCCAAGCCTTTTCATTTTTTCCTTAATCTCACTTGGTGTTCTTCTATTCTAAGTTGAGTTCCACTTCTTCCATATTGAACTGCAATTCCTAAGTCTTCTAGTCATCCTGTCAGTTTGGCTAACACCTGGAGCAGCCATTCCCCACACTTCCTTAATAGTAGAGTCACACCCTTCCTTTAAGTTCCATGCAGCTTCAAATTTGAAAAGTTTGGCCTTGCTAGATCCAATGTTCCATTTGCAATCTAAACAAATGTTTAGGGGTGAATGGTCTGAATTTACTGCAGGTATGACCATGCAAGAAGCATCTTTAATCATTTGTAGCCAGGTTGGGTTGCCTAAGGCTCGGTCCAATAGTTCTTTGGTATGATTTATGCCAGTTCTAGTATTAGCCCAAGTGAACTTTGGTCCTTCTGTCCTTAGCTTATTCAAGGAACGCCATTCAAGTGCTTCTCTAAAAATCTCCATTTGTCTATAGGGTCTGGGAGGTCCTCCCATTTTATCTACCTGATAGGTCAGTTCATTGAAGTCACCACTGCAAAGCCAAGGTGTTTGGTCCAGAGGTTTAAGTTCTTTCAGGAATTCCTAGCTACTCCTTCTTTTTGAGGTCTCTAGATGACCATAGAAACCTATCAAAAACCAAGTCTGGTCCCCTATAAAGCTCGAAACATGGGCACCGATGTGCCACCTTGAGTAATTGTAGATGGCCACCTTAGTGTCAGCTTTCCACATTAGAGCCAAACCACTAGCACTTTCTCTACTATTAATATGATATCCCGTTTTTACGTGTCCTTTTATTAAAGAAGTATTTTAATTTAATTAAAATATTTGTTCTTTTATTTTAAATTATCGTATTTTAATTGAACTTATTTAGCTGTGAAAATTATTTTGTAGAGCTTTCTTAATATTAATTATTGTTTTGAGTTTAAATTGTTGCTCAATTTATTTTAGTTAGTTTTTGGATTTAAAATTTTGTTGTTAGTATTTACTAGTTATTTATTATATTTTAGCTAGATGTGGCGTTTAAATTATTTTATTCGATTTATAGCCTTTAAAGTTGTTTTTGTCGAATCAGTTTTTGGATTTCAGAGGTAAGGATTGGACCTTATTTCTTTTCTCCATATTTTCTTTTTCCCTTTTTTCTTTTTCTCCTCTCTCTTTCTTTTCTCTTTTTCTATCTTTTTTCTTCTATTTTTCCTTCGGCTTTCTCCCTTCCGCACGTGCGAAGCTTCTCCTTTCCCCATTTTCAACCGCTGTTCGCCAGCACCGTGACCTGCACCACCCACCTAGATTTCTTTCCCTCTGATTGGTGATCATCCTCACCAAATTTCACATCCATCCGTGCTGCAGTTAGTCGCCGTGAGCCACACCAATCCGCACGATTTTTGAGCCGTTCCACCTCCGGCCACCACCTCTTCACAGCTTCATCACTGACCTCTTGCCGTCCTAAACGACCTATTTTCAACTTTGATCCATCACCGGAGTAGCCCCCACGACCTCAGAAGAGTTTGAAGCACTTATTTTCTCAAAAGAATCTCAACATGAGGCAGAGGCGATGGTTAGAATTAATTAGTGATTATCAGTGCAAGATCATTTATCATCCAGGGAAAGCAAATATAGTTGCAGATGCTTTGAGTCGGAAGTCGAACTTGGAAGATGAAGCTGAATCGTCGGGATTGGATTCACTATTTTCCTGGATGAGAAGACTTCTTATCGAAAGTTCACAACAAGAGGAAGTGTTATCTTCAATTCTTGATATTCGAATAGTTGATTTTGAAGAATTGAAAACTCTTCAAAAGAAGGACCTGAAGCTGTTAGATATTAGAAAAAGAGTCCAAAAATCTAGAGGGCCATTGCATTATAGTATGGACAAGGATGGAAATCTTCGGTTCCAAGATCGTAGAGTAATCTCCAAAGATTCAGAATTCAAGGAGCGAAATATGGCAGAAGCTCATACAGCCCCCTATTCAGTTCATCCTGATAGTACAAAGATGTATCGAGATTTGAAGAAAAATTATTGGTGGGAAGGGATGAAGAAGGATATTGCCTTGTATATTGAGAGATGTGACACATGCCATCAAGTCAAGGCCGAACATCAAAGACCCGTTGGTATGCTTCAACCCCTCCCTATTCCTGAGTGGAAATGGGACGACATTACTATGGATTTTGTAGTGGGCTTACCGAGGACTCCTAATGGAAAGAACTCAGTTTGGGTGATTGTTGACTGGTTGACCAAGAGTGCTCATTTCTTTCTTGTTAATAATACTGATTTCTTGGAAAAGTTGACTCGCTTGTACGTAAAAAAGATAGTGCGGTTGCATGGGATACCCAAGAGTATTGTATCGGATCGAGACCCAAGGTTCACATCTCATTTTTGGAAGAGTTTACGGGCAGCTCTGGGTACTAAGTTGAAGTTTAGTACTGCATATCACTCTCAGACAGACGGTCAATCAGAGCGCACTATTCAGACTCTTGAAGATATGTTGCGGGCATGTGTTAAAGAATTTCAAGGAAGTTGGGAAAATCATTTTCCGCTTATAAAATTCACTTATAATAATAGTTTCCATGCGTCCATCCAGATGGCTTCTTATGCAGCTCTTTATGGAAGGAAGTGTAGATCACCATTGTGTTGGGATGAAGTTGGGGAGAATAAGATAATTGGGCCCGAGATAATTCAGGAAATGCAAAGTCAAGTTCAAATTATAAGAGATAAAATGGTGATAACTCAGAATCGTTAGAAAAGCTATATAGATACAAGGAGCAGAGAATTATCTTTTGAGGAAGGTGATTGGGTTTATTTCAAAGTCTCTCCCATGAAAGGAGTTAAGAGCTTTGGTAAAAAGAGGAAACTGGATCCGAAATATGTTGGCCCTTTTCAAATTTTGGAGAAGGTAGGGCCCATCACTTATAGAATTGCATTGCCAGAATATTTTGGAAAAATTCATGATGTCTTCCATGTGTCATCCTTGAAGAAGAGTTTTGGACAACAAGAGCCATGCTCTGTCGACCTAGAGTGTATTCAACTACAACTAGATCTTACTTATGAGGTTGTCCCGACTCAAATTATGGATTGAAAAGAGCAAAAGTTGAGCTTCAAGATGATACCTCTGGTAAAGGTGGCACGCGGAGATCCGTTAGCTCAAGATTTCTCTTGGGAGAGAGAAGCAAACATGAGAGAGCAGTACCCATATTTGTTTGAGTAAATGGTAGTATGTTTCTTAAACTTAGTCTCAGTGGAATCTTGTAGCTTACTTTAAAGTTAGTGTTTGAACTTGTAAATTTCGAGAACGAAATTTATTTTAAGGGGGGAGGATATGATACCCTGTTTTTACGTGTGTTTTTATTGAAGAAGTATTTTAATTTAATTAAAATATTGGTTTTTTTATTTTAAATTGTCGTATTTTAATTGAACTTATTTAGCTGTAAAAATTATTCTATAGAGCTTTCGTAATATTAATTATTGTTTTGAGTTTAAATTTCTGTTCAATTTATTTTAGTTGGTTTTTGGATTTAAAATTTTGTTGTTAGTATTTACTAGTTATTTATTATATTTTAGCTAGATGTGATGTTTAAATTATTTTATTCGATTTATAGCCTTTAAAGTTGTTTTCGTCGGATTAGTTTCTGGACTTCAGAGGTGAGGACTGGATCTCATTTCTTTTCCCCATCTTTTCTTTGTCTCTTTTTCTTTTTCTCCTCTCTCTTTCTTTTCTCTTTTTCTTTCTTTTTTCTTCTCTTTTTCCTTCGACTTTCTCCCTCCCGTGCGCGTGAAGCTTCTCCTTTCCCCATTTTTGCCGTTTTCTTCAGCTGCCTAGAGCCGCCGTTTGCCGACGCTGTGACCTGCACCACCCACTCAGATTTCTTCCCTTCTGATCGGTGATCATCCCCATCAAATGTCACCTCCATCCGTGCCGCCGTGAGCCCCACCAATTCGCATGGTTTTTGAGCCATTCCGCCGCCGTCGTTCCACCTCCGGCCACCACCTCTTCACAGCTTCATGACCAACTTCTTGCTGTCCTAAACCACACATTTCCAGCTTCGACAACCCCCACAACCTCACTTTTCATTTTGGGAGTTTTGGCCTTCTACCGTCATTTTCGCTGCCACCCATGGCATACCCTCACTTCCACTAGTTTCATAAATATCTCTAAGTCATTCCCTATAAATCTCAAGCCTTGTTTCATCCCCATTCAAAAGTGGGTATTTTATAACCCACAATCACAATGTTTTTACACTGTTATTTTGCTTTTTTCTCGCCCTTTTTAGCTTGTTGATCATTTGAAAATTATTATATAGCGCTGTCAGTATTTTTCAAACTTCATTTTAGATTTAAATATATTATTACTTTTACAATAAATTGTGACTGGTTGATTATTCCGGACTGAGTTTGAGAAATCGGGGGTCAGATGGATTTGAGGACAGAGTTATTTGTTTGTTGTTGATGTTAAGATTTGTTGGATAATATGGGTCTTGATGTGTGCATCTCATGGAGCATGCATGTTCATGTTTAAAAAATAAAAAATTAGATTTTTCGCATAATGGCATACATTTACATGTGTTGCATTATGAAAATTGGGTTTTCATATGTAAATAGTTTTTGGGTACATGTATATCACGACCTCAAGCCGAGATGGGGTATTATCTATGTGGAGCTCCTCTGGTTACTCGGGAGAACAATATACTGAGTGATGTCCCTTGGATTGTCGCTGGGCGACAACGGGAGTGGGCGGGATGGTAATGCTCTCGTATCGACTCTGTGGCTCCTCTACTGGCGGGGGCTAGAGGATGCTTGGTTACGTACGCGTGGGGCGCGGAATTGAGCATCGCTCGTTATGAAGTCACACGCATGGTCGTTACCCGTGGTGTGACGAAGGGAGCCAAGGTGTGCGGACGACTCCTAGGGGAGGTCATGGTGCATTCGGTTAATGAAAATAGAAATTGTTTTGAGATTTGGATTTTGAGCCATATTCTGGAAAAATGGCAAGGAAAGGTTAAAGGAAATATTTTGAGGCCAAATGAGACTTTTGGCGTGCATGGAAAAATGTGGATTTTGGGACATGTGCATTTGGCATTTTTTCATGCATATTGTTGAGTGTAATATATTTTTATCTTGTGGTGTTTGGATTATTACTTACTTGCGGCACCATTTTGGTACCATAAATTTTGATGCAGAGGTTGAGGAGGAGGAGGTTGAGCCTAAGGAGGCGGCTCCACCAGAGTTTTGACTTGGAGTTGTTTTATGTTAAAAGTTATCTCTACTAGTTTTTATGTTATGTAATTTAGATTTGAAACAATGTTGAGACTTGTAATATTTTATTATGTGTGATTTAAGCGAGTTTGTATTTAAACAAAATTCTAGTACTTAGTTGTAAGACTTTTATTATCTGTTGTGTGGTTTTATTGTACACTTGTTGCATGTACACACTTGGCACTTGGCGATGGAATGTGTGACCCGTGTTGTCATCATCCCGACGCTTCAATTCCCACGTGTCCATATGTGGGTGTTGGGGGCATCACAATCAACAACGACAAAAGACTCAAACTTAAGAACTCTTTCAACATCTTCCACTCTTCCTTTTCCACATTTTGTTTCCATGAGGAAGATCATGGATGGGCTCTTTTCCTTAACCAAGAGTTTAAGGAAGCTAACTGTCTGAAGGTTCCCAAGCCTTCGGCAATTCCAGCTTAAAATGTTCATTTGTCTTGGCAGGGTTGTCTTGCAACCTCTGCTAGATGTTGGGGATCATCACAAAGATTGGCTTGGTTGGCCTCAGAGCACTTGAGGGTTAATCTTGTTCTTTTAGTGCCTTGGATGTTAGAGATATCACCCAATATAGTACTACCAGCTCTCTTTCTTGTTGGTTCAGTTGAAACTTTAGAGTTTATAGTCTTAGCTGGTATTGTTTCATGAGCTTTTGTTTTCCAGGTGGTCTTCCTGATCTAGTTTAGTTCTATTCAGGTTCTTTGGGTATTTACTTGGAAGGTTAGGGCGGGTTACTTTGCTTTTTTTTTTTTTTGAAAATATGCTTCATTGCATTCATTAATAGACGAAGTTACAACTGTGACTTATCAATGACCCTAAGTCAACTAACGCAACTGCTCAGGAGCTTCCCCGTCAACAAATTTCTTTGTGACGGACATTGTCTAAACTTCTACACCTTCTCTCCTGACAGCAGTCAAGAGAGAAAGCGCTCTGTCAAAACCAGAGCTGAACCAACCTTCCTTCCGAAGAAGAGAGGTACACACACGCTCCATCCTCCCAAGGAGGAGGAGTACAACCACACTCTCTCCTCCCAAGGAGGAAGAGTACTCACACCTACTCTCCTCCAAAAGAGGAGTAGGACTAACACCCACATTCCTCCAAAAGAGGAGTGGGACACCAACCTATTTTTATTATTATATAAAAACTAAAAACAGATTAACTACAAAACAACATAAAGGACTCAAAACACAAAACACAAATGGGCCCCGCCTGATCTAAAAGGCCCTGCCCGAGCTAAAGGTCCAACCCGTAGGAACATGGGGGCCCAACCCGATTAGGGTTTCATCGCATCCCCAAGCCGCCGCTGCCTGTCTTCACCTCTGCATCCTTCCCCCGTTTGGCTCCTGCTCTGCCCTTCATCCCTACAGGTTTGTGACAACAGAAAGTTCTTAGATCAGGACACGACATACTCCCTGCACAATGGACTCATCCCCGTCACCGTCGCCAGCCCACAAACACCGAAACATACTCCACTTCAGCCAGACTAAACGGAAACAGAGACAAAACCACCACCAAAACAGAGACGGAACCGATGCTTATTCCAGACGCCCAACCAAAAAACCAGATCTAAACAACCAAAACAAAAACAAAGAAAAAAGCTAAAACACCATCTAAAAACTGCAATTCTCGATTTCCGGCCACCAACCATGGGAATGTCCACCGTAAGTTGTGACCAGACTCCTTTCCAGAAACCGCTTCAACCCCTCCATGCAGCTCAGCATACCACCCGAATCAAAACCTCTGTTTTCCATGGATAAAACAGAGCTCCTTTACCTCGTAGGAAGCACCCCAAACCATCATGCAAAACCATCATCTCTGGAGCAAGATACCCTACCCACACTCACACCGGAATCCTCTGAGATGTCCCCCCAGGAGACTATATCAAAGTAGTCAGGAGCATCGGCCAAAACGAATAACCGAGAACCTCCACCCCTACAAGAAATGAAACTCCGCCCAGTTGGGTGAAATAAACAGGTAGAGGCCTCGGGACGAAACAGGCAAACCGAGAACCTCTGGTGGTGGCCTTTCAACCACCAAATCGCAGCCAAAACGGATCTTATTGACTCTAACCAAAACAGAAGAGAAACAGACTCATTACTGACCAAAACGAAAATGAAAGCTGTAAAAGGTTGGGGGAGGGAGGGAGGAGCCAAAGCTCCACCTCCCTCGGACGCTTCTATTTTTTTTAACCTAGAGAGAAGGGAGAGCTTCTCTCACTAAAAAGATGCTGGTCCATCCAGCTTTGGTTACTTTGCTTTTTACTTTTGTGTACTAATACTGATTCATTCATACTTAAAATTTAAATTAACACTATTTTCAATAAAATTTATTTTTTGACTAATCACATCATATTGGTGCACAGATTAGTGCACAATTGTGCTTGTAATTATATTTTTCTTTTCAAAAATTCTCTTTGTTTTTAATTTTTTTTTTCAATTTTTTCAGGGCAATACTCAATGATTCCTTGCTTGAAGAAATGATTATAAATTGCTTGGATCCAACACACGCAGCTGCCTACACTCATTAACCAACATTTCTGATGTTGCAGAACTACTCAAGACTTCACAATTGTGATGCCCCCAACCTTGGCTTGGAATGGAATGGAGACTTGAAGTGTTAAGAAATGCAACATAAAGTTACATACTTCCCCGTTCATGACAGTTAATATGCAATACATCCTACTATGCAACTAGCTAGCAGTATGCAATAATTGCAATGGAAATAAAGGTGATAAAAATCATTAATGCTAGAATAAACTAAACATCATGATGATTTATAAACCATAAATAGGTATTTCCTCACTTAAGAGGTCTATTTGAGTTCAACACAACGTGGGAGATATAGAATCTACATAATCAGACTAACTCTCGCATCCGTTCTTTAGCATATAGAGCCATTGCTACGAAAGTTAAAATCAAGTCCAACCTCCTATCCATATCAAGCTCCTCCTCAACCATCTGAAGCCAATGGTTTATCCTGCTCATCGTATGCCGATCCTAACATAACTTCTACCATTCTGGAGAAATGGTAGTGGGACTACAACAGTGAGATTCCTTGAAATCTCAGTAAGTTAAATAACTAACTTGCACAGATATTAGATATGCGTGATTAATGATAAAAATGAGATGCATGCAATGATATGAAAAAGAAAAAAAATTAGTATTTGTCTCCCATCCAAGTTCCTTACCATTTTAAAAAAAAAAAAAAAATTTTAATGCAGATTTTCTTTCGGAGAACACTTTTCACTTTAATTGACAAAAATATCATAACGTTTCATTATTATTAGCAATTCATACTTAATCGTAATACCATAATGTACGGTATCGTCATAGTTCCCCATATGCACTGCGAGTACCTGCTGGTGACCGTAATACAACTCATGTTGTCTGCAGACTTGTTCTCAATGCATTGATAACATAACATAACATCATAATATTATAACATGTACACTCACCAATCTTAGGTGTCATAATATTTGATTTTGCTCTGCCATTCTTTGAAAAGAACCCATTCGAAGCCCGTAGATTGTTCTTCGTCAACCCTGGGGTTAGCACTTCATTCATAAGTACTCCAAAGTGGACAAAGGATTTCCACTAGGATAATTCCCCATCCTAGCCTTTGGGGTCATGACAAAAATTATTTTTCATGCTAAGTTGAAATAATGTAGTTCATGACGTGTGTGTAGCAAACTTTTGTGTGAAAATCACATTTATATGCAATAGGCTAAAAATGGTGAAAATATCACATGTCATGTAAGTATGCAGTCAATGTATCATATAACATGAAATTTTATGCACAAAATGACAATTATAACATGAATGTGGCATTTATCAATAAATCATAAATAACTCATCAATGTGTAAGTTAGTGGCCAACTTACAAACTTCTCAAGTTTTGAAAGATTGTAGCAGCCGAAATAAAATTCATACTAAGTTATGATTTTTACTACTATGGAAGACGTTCATAATCAAAAGGTGTAAAAAATTGGGTATTTACAAAAATATCTCTAAACTATAAAAATTGCCACTAAGGACTTAATTTTTTACTATTTGCAAACAAACCTCCAATTTAACCAAACTTCATGGATCTTATATTTTTCATATTCTAAAACCATCTATACTCTTAGAATTGTAAAATTCAAAGTGGAACTAGCTCAAACATACCTAACCTTTGGCATGCACTCTAGTCGATGCCTAAATGTACTTTCAACTAGATCAAATTCTTGGGTGAGCAAGTTCATCCCGACACTTAATCATGGCTAAAAACCTTAATCTTCATTAATCATCCATTAATCAAGCAAGATGCTTCTAAGCCTAAATCACAAAAGCATGGTCTCAAAATTCACCAAAAACATGTATTTTCATTTTTATCCCAATCACAAGATCTTCTAAATGCTCATTGATGAATTCTAGATGAAATAAATCAAAACTTTATAAAATAAGCATGATTTATCAAAACTGTGCATGCTTTGATGATCAACCAATGATAGAATTAAAACCTATCATGACATGCTTCTATTCTCAAAATCAAACCTTCAATTATCATTCTAAGACATTAAAAAATCATATCAAAAAATGCTAAGACATGCCATAGCTAAAATTTTCACTTAAAATAATTTAAACACTTAATCCATCCTTAATGAACGCACTTTTAAATTAAGCATGGTAACCTTTTTCTAAACTCAACCAAATTTCACTTCAACACTTGAAATCAAGACTTGACATGAAAACTAAGATCTAAAGCAAAAAAACTTACAATTTTTGTGGCCCTTAAAGCACCCAAAATAACTTCACTCAAGAACTTCACTCGGTTTCACTCTATTGCTCACTAAGGGAGAAAAATACCTTGAAGGCTCAAGAGAAGTTTTGATGCCCCCGGATTTCCGTTTGGGATCAGATGGACATCCGAAGCATCGGGACATGCAACACAAGGTTGCCTACTCCCGTTCATGACATATAAGATGCAATATTCCTAATATGCATATAGCATTATGCAATATTCGCAGTAGATAATTTTTTCTTTTTGAGCAATATTATGCACCAAACTTATAATATCTCAAATAGTTAAATCGTAATCCAAGCATACTTAACAAAATAAACATCCACGATTTCAGTACGAGTCTCAGAAGATTGTAATCTCTAAAACATGGAAAGCCAAACTCCATATTTACATTACCAAAATACATTATTGAGGAAGTTTGTCGAGTAACTCGACTAACGAGGCCAGAATACTATCCAAAAACTAACTGTGGAAGCTATAAGCTCTACGTCGTGTCTGCGTCGTCTAGTCAACCTCCTTCAGTCTACCAACATCCGCTCCCTGCGCTGATCCTAACACATCGCCTACCATTCGGGGGGTATGGTAGTTGGGACTACTATGGTGAGATTTGATTACAAATCTCAGTAAGTTAACAGGAAACTTTCACACAGGTTAATGATGCATGCAGGGCAGTAAAAACATGAATGCATAATTAAAATCGTAAGTAAGCATAGCATAACTTGACATATAGCATGTCATAACTGACATACCCTGAACAAAAATGTGAACCAAACTTGACTTGACATGAGATGAACTTGAACTTAAAACACAACATGGACTAGCAACATAACAAGAACTTAAACTTAAAATATAACATAGACTTGAAACATAGCGTGAACGTGAACATACATAACATAAACATGAACTTGAACTTAAGATAAACCTGAGCATAACATGACATAAACGTGAGATTGAGACATAATATGAACGTGAACATAGCATAACATGAACATGAACATGAACATAACATGACATGAACGTGAACTTGAAACATAACATGAACATGAACATAACATAACATGAACATGAGTTTGAACTTAACATAAACGTGAACATAACATGATATGAACATGAACTTGAAACTTAACGTAAATATGAACATAACATAACATAACGGCAGATCATACTCCTTCACCGTAGTACTCGGTAGCACATAGCCTTGACCGTAGTACCAAGCAGCGCGTATCATCCTTCTGTAGTACGGCAGATTATACTCCTTCACCATAGTACATGGCAGCACTTAGCCTTGACCACAGTACCAGACAGCGCGTATTATCCTTGACCATAACATAACTTAACATAACGGTAGATTATACTCCTTCACCGTAGTACTTGGCAACGCATAGCCTTGACCGCAGTACCAGGCGGCGTATATTATCCTTGAGCATAACATAACGGTAGATTATACTTCCTCACTGTAGTACTCAGCAGTGCATAGCCTTGACCGCAATATCAGGTAGCTCATATCATTCTTCACCGTAGTACAAATTAACTGATAATTGAAACTTAACTGTTCTCAAAATGCACAACTGTATTCGAGATGAAACGTGACTAGAATACGAAAGAACATAAGCCCTAACATCACATAACATGACTTGAACGTAACTTGAGAGACACGACTTACTTGAGATAGAAATATTTTGTAGTATGACATAATATATAACAGACAACATTTCATAACATGGCATAACATGTAACAGTAAATATTACGTGACATGGCATACATGTAATAGATGGCATAACATAATATGACATACTTGTAACATATAGCAATACGTGACATAATAGATTATGTAATAGATAAGCATTCATGGTAACAGATAAACATGTAATGACGTCGCATGGCATGGCATATATGATAACATACATACATAAATTATAGATCCCTTACCCATCATACATACACAGTAAACTGATAGTAAGTTAGAAGCTAACTTACCTCAATCGTCGCGTTCTACGAGAATAAAGCGCAAAACATGAAGAACTTTAAAAGGGTATTCTAAAAGTTAGAAATTTAATTACTAACAATTGGAAGCATGAAAACAAGCTAAATTATAGTAAAATTACCATTTTACCCTCTACATGTGAGAAAATGACCATTTTACTCCTAACTTAAGGATTTGACATCATGTAAATTTTTTCCTAAACCAAATATCAAGTCAGAAAAATTTAAAACAAAACACAACTATGAAAAACACATTATGGCCAAAACATCCATAGGCCATTTCTCTTGATTTTTGTTGCAATTCCTTCCAACTTCAAAATTCATGCTTAACCCAAAATTTTGGAACAAGGATCTTCCTTTCCGAGGACTTTCCCCTCTCTTGTGGAAGGTTGAGGTTTTTGGTTAGTCTTGTGACTAAGCTGGTGTCTCTTAGGTGCAAGCCTTTAGAGTTTTTTTCTTAACAATGGAGGAGGACATCACCCAATGGTGGTGCAACCTTAACCTTACTGAAGAAGAGCATCAAGAGTTCCACCTCCCAGAGGATGCTGTCACGGCTACTAAGCTCAGAGGCAACCACTGCCTCCTGACTATGGTTTTCAATGATCGATATGCTAACAAGGAGGCATTCAAGTCCATCATGTCCAAAGTGTGGAACATAGAAGGATGGTTATCTTTCAGGGACTTAGGTTCCAACAAGTTTCTACTCGAGTTCTAGCTTATTTCTGGCAAGAAGAAGGTCCTACAGGGAGGACCTTGGTCCTTTGATCGACACCTTATCAGTCTCAAGGAGTTTGAAGGAGTTTTGACTCCAAATGAGGCGCAGTTCAACACAAAACTCTTCTGGGTACAAATACAAAACTTACCATTCGCAGGGATGAACGAGATGGTGGGGAGGAGGATAGGAGAAACCATAGGAAGGGTGCACTTAGTAGAGGTGGATGATTAGGGGTGGGGATAGGGGAGCTTCTTAAGAATAAGGGTAGAAGTTAGCATCACTAAACCTCTGAAGAGAGGCAGAATGATCAACTTGGAAGGGAAACAATGCTGGGCTTATTTTAAGTATGAAAGTCTTCCCACGATATGCTACAACTGTGGATTACTGAAGCACCTTAACGGCAAGTGCCCTAACTTCAACATGCCCCCTCAGTCCCAAGAGCAGTATGGTCAATGGCTGAGGGCATCTACTGCCCCTTAGCACCAACTCTCAATGAAGAAGTATGATGGGTCACCTTTTTCCCCTTCACAGGGATCTCCCATCCAAGAACAAAGCCAAGAGGAAGGTGCTCAGCAGGGTGGTAGAGGCAAGTCTCAACCACCACTAGAGGTGGAGGTCACATGGCAGGAACCACCAGGTATTGTCCGGCGGTCCACAACTTTGTCCAATGAGGGAAACAGCTCCCCTTCTGTATAGACCTGCAGCCTGCCACATGACTCTGAGGCAACTCAAAACATGGGGAACCAGAAAGTGTACAATAGTGCATTTCTATCTATTCATGGGACTGCAGGTCACAAGTCAGTACACAAGAGCCAAAAACTACCTTTTTCTATGAAAAGCTCTTGCAGGCTAGTCGAGAAAAGCCTAAAGGTCAAGGCCAAATCTCCAAAGCAGTCCACTCTAGTGAAAGGTAGGGTGAAATCTCTGAAGGGACAGAGTAGCAAAAAGAGTCCAGTAGGTGGAAAAGGGTCCCCCACTAACAAAAGGTGGAAACTGAGAGCACAAGTAGGCCCAACTAGCAACATGGACCAACCAAAGGATGGGATGTTGGGCCTTGAGCAACTAAGCAAAGCCCAGAAAAGAAAGGCCCAAACTGAGATAGGAATTGGAGCCAAGAAGAAGCTAAGGCTTCTTGATGAGGAAGATGCTGAGGGGTTCAGTGCAGGGGCAGAGGCTGCTATGCAACCCTGCCCACCCTCATGAAAATACTATGCTAGAACTACCGAGGGCTTGGGAACCCTCAGACAGTTCGTGAGCTTTACTCATTGGTGAAGCAAAAGTACCCCTTAGTAGTGTTCCTATCAGAAACTAATTACATAAGAGAGAGGATGGAAAAGATTAGTAATAAGTTTGGCTTTGATCAAAGTTTGTTGTTGACAGTATAGGCAAGAGTGGTGGATTGGCACTATTTTGGAAAAATGAAGTAAAGGCTCAGTTAACCTCCTACTCTAGGAGTCACATTGCAGTAACAATAACACCCGAGTATGGGGGAAAACTTTGGCTGCTGTCAGGTTTCTATGGGAACCCATCAACTGAGAAAAGGAAAGGCAGTTGGCAGTTGTTGAAAAGGTTAAAGCCTGAGAACCATACCCCATGGCTATGCATGGGGGACTTTAATGACATCCTTAGTATGGCTGAGAAGTCAGGGGCCATTCCCTAAGCCTTCTCTCAAATGGAAAGGTTTAGGGAAGCTTTAGACGCCTGTGGGCTTAGTGACCTGGGCTATATAGTCTCCAAGTTCACATGGAGCAACAAAAGAGATGGAGGCAGTTTCATTAAAGAAAGGTTGGATTGAGCTATGGGAAATGCAACTTGGCCTTTACTCTACAACAATTGGGAAGTTCATGTTCTACCGGTCATAAATTTTGATCACTCCCCTTTGCTGCTTGTATGTGACAATGGGGCAGGTATGCTGAGGAAGGGGCATAAGTTGTTCAAGTATGAAGCCAGCTGGTCCAAAAGGGAAGGGTGTAAGGATACAGTTGAAAGAGCTTGGATGACAAACTCCCATAGGGGCCTGATGAGTGTGCGAAAGTGCACTCTATATACCCTATTATTGGACTAAAATGCTAAAATGTGAATAGAAATCATATAAATTAATGTGTATTCTTAAATTGAATTTCTATTTACGTTGGGATACTCCTAAGCAGTTTTTTTATGTCTAATTTCAGAGTTTATAAAAGAGCAAGTCAAGCCCAGTCAAATTCAAAGGAGGACATTCATGGGGTTTGAGAGCAATTTGGAAGAAAAGAAAAAGAAAAAAAATCACAAAATGAAACCACAAGAAGTCCAAGTCCGAAATTCGCTAGGAGACAGTCTGGACATATTTTAGTTTTTTGACTGTATCGTTTTACTCATATATCAGATTGATGCGATTCTTGATGCATTGGAAAGCTATTTTAAAGGGCTATAACTTTGTCCCTAATAAGGATTTCCAAATTCGAACTCCTGAAGGCTGTACGTGGCTCCCAAGATAAGTCCTAAAATTTAGGCGATTTTTTTATGCGGAAATCAAGAGGACATTAGGGTTTCTTTCTTACCCTATATAAGCATATCATTAGCACGAAATGGAGGAGAGGAGGAGGCACAAGAGGCAGATCTGAAGAGAGGAGAAAATCACTTCCATGGCCACCGTTCGCTTCAGTTTTCTCTGGAGAGTTTTGTTGTCCATTATATTTATGGGTAACTAAATTCTCAAGTAGGGTTAGGGATGAACTTGCACATTAGATGGTATTTCTAATTTATTCTTAATTCATGTATTTGATTTTCAATTGCTAAAACTCTTTTGTTTTATCATTCTCAATTCATCGTTGATGTTTTCTTCTCCGAATAATCATAGAATTTATTGTGTTTATGGATTCAGTCATGCTTTTTCTATTGAATAGATTAGTTCTTTGATTATGTTTGGATCAATTATTTATCTATATTGATTTAGTTTTTTGCTGCAATATCGCTTCCTGAGTATATTGTTATCATTGGATTTTATCAATAAGGGTAGTAATTCACGTTTTTTAAAAGTGGTGAATGTTTTTTCAAAGGGTTACATTTGATTTAAGTCTGGTTTATAAATCTATACCTTCCGATTGGGAATTGCGGGAATTGAGTTCCTAATTGAGTTATCCAATGAATTAAGAATAATTAAAATACCAGATTTGTGCAAGGGATTCCCGACGCTCTACTGTTTGTTAAATTTGAGTACTTTTTCTGTTAATCACTTTGCTTCACTTGAATTTACATTTAAAATTAATCTTTGTTCTCTATTACTTATTTAATATTTTTTCTTTAGTTTTTTTGTTCCTCTTGCTATTCTTTTAATTTGTCTCCCTGTGGAATCGACACCCCAAAACTGTGCTACAACTACCGCATTATTCTTTGGGCGTAATCAAATTTTGGCACCGTTGCCGGGGAGACGGTAGAAGAATTGTGAGATAGTTTTTCTTTTCAACAGTTTGTAAAGGCGGTAACTTCGTTCCCTATTTTAGCTTGCTTCATTTTTTTTTTATTTTCTTTTTCTTTTTGTAGTTTTTTTTTAGTGTTGGGTTTTTCTGTACCTTGCATGCACAGGTATAGAGACGCCTTGGGTCGGTTTGCTTGTAGACCTGTGTTAGAGTCAGAGTTTAATTTTTCTGATCATTTGTTTGATAATTCTTCTAATTTTGAGAAAATGAGTGAACATGAAGATCAACCCACTAGGACTCTTCAGGATTACCTCCACCCTACACGCACAGCCACACCATCATGCATCATGTTTCCAGCTAATATTCGCCAATTGGATTTTAAAACAGGGATGATACAGTTACTCCCTACTTTTCATGGCTTGGAAAATGAAAATCCATATGTGCACATTAGGGAGTTTGAGGAAGTAGCTGCGACTTTTCATAGTCAAAATGCAACTGATGACATTGTGAGACTTAAGTTCTTTCCTTTCTCTTTGAAGGATAGAGCTAAGAGTTGGCTATACTCTTTGAGACCACGATCTATTGGGTCATAGAATGAGATGACTCAGGTCTTTTTTAATAAATACTTTCCCCAACATAAGACCAATGCTTTAAAAAGACAAATCTCCACCTTTGTACAAAAGGACAGTGAGACTTTGTATCAGTCTTGGGAGAGATTTAAGGAGCTATTGAGTATGTGTCCTCACCATGGGTATGATAATTGGCGCTTAGTGAGCTATTTTTATGAGGGACTTACACCTAGAGAGCATCAATTTGTGGAGATGATGTGTAATGGTGAGTTCTTACAAAAAGATCCTGATGAAGCCATAGAATACCTCAATGAGCTTGCTGAAAAAGCTCACACTTGGACTGGACCTAGTGCTACTGAGAGCACAAATAGGTCACGACCTGTGACGCCCCCAAATCCCCACGCCCGAACACGGGGAAATCGAGACGTCCGGATGGTGACACGACCTGCAGGAAACCTAAATGGTGGTGGAATTTACCATCTCAGGGAAGAAGATAACCTAAAGGCTAAGGTTGAGATGCTCACTAGGGAGCTAGAAGTGTTGAAGAATAAAGACTTAAAGCCAACACACGTGGCTAATCATGCAGAGTCTTTTGGACCATGTTTTGTGTGTGGCGGGGTAGATCACCTTGCCCAAGAGTGTCCCACATTTGCTGAGATGAGAGGGATGTATGAGGAACAATGTAATGCCTTAGGTATGTACAAGAAGCCTTTTACACATTTCTCTAATACCTACAATCCTGAGTGGCGTAATCACCCCAATTTTAGTTGGAAATCTGAAAACCAGCCGCCTGCACAACCCCCTAGATCATATCCTGCACCATATCATGCACCTTCATCTTCTAGGAGTCCTTTAGAAGACACTTTGCATGCTTTTATTGAGGCACAGAGTAAAACTAATCAAAAGTTTGAATCTTTGATTATGCAGGTTGTTGAAGAAAACAAAGAGATAAAGAGTCATATATCCAAGATAATGAGCTCCTTGAGTGTGAATGAGCGTGGCAAGTTTCCTTCTCAAGCTCAATCCGCACCCCAAGGTCAGCATATGGCACAAAAAAATTTAAAAGAAGTTCATGCCATTATGACAAGAAGTGGTAAGTCCTTACACATCCCAACAACTGATAAGCAAGAGGATGTTGAAGAGGAACAAAGCAATGATAGCACCGAGTTCCCCAAGGATGCCGAGGTAATCAAGAGTCCAGTTAAGGTACCATTTCCTCAAGCTTTAAAATCTGGTATGCGAACTTTGGATCCTAGTAATGAAATCTTGGAGAACCTCAGGCAGGTAAAGTTTAACCTTCCTCTTTTGCATGTTATTAAACAAGTTCCCACTTATGCAAAAGTTCTTAAAGATTTGTGTACAGTTAAGAGGAAGCACCATGTTAAGAAGATAGCATTTCTGACAGAGCAAGTTAGTGCTCTAATTGAGCAGCGAATTCCTCCTAAGTACAAGGATCCTGGTTGTCCAACCATTGCATGTAATATTGGAAATCATGAGTTTGGGCAAGCCTTGCTAGATCTAGGAGCTAGTGTTAATTTGATGCCTTATTCCATTTATTTGCAGCTTGGTTTGGGTGAAATTAAGCCTACTTCTGTCGTGCTTCAGTTGGCTGATCGTTTAGTTAAGAAACCGAGAGGGATAGTTGAGGATGTTTTGATCCAAATTGACAAGTTTTATTATCCTGTTGATTTCTTAATTTTGGACACTCAATCAGTTGTTGAGTCTAACTCTAAAGTTCCTCTCATATTAGGTAGACCTTTCCTTGCTACGGCTAATGCACTTACAAATTGCAGGAATGGGTTGATGAAGTTATCTTTTGGAAACATGACCATGGAGGTCAACATTTTCCATATTGAGAAGCAGTCAACAGATGACGAGTGCCACCAAACGTATATGATTGATACACTCATAGACAAGGGAGTTCACACAACTCATGATTTTGATGCCCTTGAATATTCCCTTGCGAATTCTGAGTTTAATACATCTGTTAGTGATTCATCTGATGTTATTGATATTTGTGTTGTTTTTTATGAAACTCAGGATTATGGCACACAGGTTTGGCAACAGAAATTTGAGGAGTTGCCTAAGAAATGTGGAAAACAGATTCCTGTAAATATGAAAGCACCAAGAGTTAAATTGAAATCTTTGCCTAAGTCTAAAGTCTATAAGGTTAAAATGAAAGCGTTTCATGATAAAAATATTCTTAGGAAGAGGTTTAAACCTAATGACCGAATATGCTTATATGATTTTGGATCTCACAAGCACAAAGGAAAACTTCGGTTTAGGTGGACTGACCCATTTCTAGTGAAAAATATTTTTGTAAATGGGGTGGTAGAAATAGAAGATCCTAAGGATGGTCGGATCTTTAAAGTAAATGGTCAACGCCTTAAAATATTAATTGATAGGCAAGTTCTAGAAGTGGAAGACATTCCACTTGTGGATCCAGTCTATCAACCTTGACCACACCACCAAGGTATGTGTTTCTTTATTTATTTTGTTTTGCTTTGTTTTGTTTTTGTTTTTTCTTATTTTCTTTCTTTTCCTTTTTGTTTGCTGTTGTTTTCTTTGTTTTTGATTGCAGGATAGTTTCATTTCGTCATTTCAGATTACCATCTTTGGTGTTTAGGGAGCTACCCACATCACTCATCAGGTGTATTCTACCATTTTTAGTTACTCCCCATTCAATTTTGATTCTTAAACATTGAGGACAATGTTTCATTTAAGTTGGGGGGTGGTGGTGCAAATTCAGTTTTTAAAATGCTTGTTGGAACTCTGTGGCATATTGTCATGTGTCAATTTTTTTTAATTTGCATCACATGTGCATCATTTTCACATGTGTACTCATTCTCATTCATAGTCATCTTCGTGAATTCACCAAACCCACCAGATCATTTTTTGCTGAAACATTCACAGAATCCTTAATGCACTTATCCAAGTTTTGTGGTAAGATGATGGTTTGACACATGTAGCTAGAGAACTCTTTTGCTTAAATTTTCATGTGAGTTTGGAGAGGATTGAGAGCATACAAATGCAGTAAATTGTGATAAGCGTTCATTGATCTGTTGAATTGGGCACTTCTTTTGAGAATATCATTACATGGTTTGCAGTACAATGGTGGATATACTTGGGATATGACGAAGGTCAACTTAGGATTAACATTTGAGCCTTTCAAGCTATCATTTCCATCATAAGACCCCTAGTAGCCAACTTTGAGCCAATAAAACACTTGTAGCTTTTTCTTTTCATATGCCCATATCATCCATGCCTCTCCACATTGGAGTATAACCTATACACAGATTTTCTTACCCTTTTTACTTCCAAGTGTATACTAGGTGTGGAATTTGTATTTTCTTTCTTTAATTTTATCATTTTCAATTAAAAAAAAAAGAAAAGAAGAAGACGACGGAAAAAAAGAGAAGAGTACAAGTTGCAAAGTGTTCAATTGAGTGAGCTCCAAAAAAAAAAAGTTGGTATAGATGGAAAGAATACAAAAGTGGCATGTGTTTGTCCATCAAATTGTTGAAAAAAAAAAGGAAAAAGAAGGAAAAGCATTATTATTTGATGATCTGAAAAGTTGGAGAGTATATTAAGTGAGAAGTGTGGTCTATTGAGATATTTAATAAAATTCCATTTGTATGTACTTGGAAGTTTTTGAATCCCTTTCATCCTTTTTTTTCATATAACCCCAAAACCAAGCCACATTACAACCTTTTGTGTTGACCATTCTGATCCTAAATAAGCTATTGAAAAGATTGATGGAAGTCTCATTTGTTAGTGTTCCTATCATAAGATCAATGTTTGCTTGTTGCTTGTACATAATTGCCTAATTTTCCATGAGAGTGTATATACACCCATTGTCAACCATAGAGAGAGCCCTTACACGAAACACTATTATACCCGTGAGTTATGGAGTTGAACATTTTGCTTAAGATGTTCTTGATGTTGCATGTGTCAAGGTTAGTGGTACGATGGTTATGGCTTGGAAAACATACACACACTCTGTGGATTGCTATAGGTGGATTGATCTTGATGGGTTATTGGATTCCTTAGATTGTTTTGATACGTGAATCTGGAAAGTGTGACTTGATGGCCTTTATGTGTGATTTTCTTTGGTCTCTTTCATTGTTTTGACATAAAAATTGCTAGGGACTAGCAATGAGTAAGTTGGGGGGTGTGATGAGTGTGCGAAAGTGCACTCTATATACCCTATTATTGGACTAAAATGCTAAAATGTGAATAGAAATCATATGAATTAATGTGTATTCTTAAATTGAATTTCTATTTACGTTGGGATACTCCTAAGCAGTTTTTTTATGTCTAATTTCAGAGTTTATAAAAGAGCAAGTCAAGCCCAGTCAAATTCAAAGGAGGACATTCATGGGGTTTGAGAGCAATTTGGAAGAAAAGAAAAAGAAAAAAATCACAAAATGAAACCACAAGAAGTCCAAGTCCGAAATTCCTGAGTATATTGTCGTCATTGGATTTTATCAATAGGGGTAGTAATTCACGTTTTTTAAAAGTGGTGAATGTTTTTTCAAATGGTTACATTTGATTTAAGTCTGGTTTATAAATCTATACCTTCCGATTGGGAATTGCGGGAATTGAGTTCCTAATTGAGTTATCCAATGAATTAAGAATAATTAAAATACCAGATTTGTGCAAGGGATTCCCGACGCTCTACTGTTTGTTAAATTTGAGTACTTTTTCTGTTAATCACTTTGCTTCACTTGAATTTACATTTAAAATTAATCTTTGTTCTCTATTACTTATTTAATATTTTTTCTTTAGTTTTTTTGTTCCTCTTGCTATTTTTTTAATTTGTCTCCCTGTGGAATCGACATCCCAAAGCTGTGCTACAACTACCGCGTTATTCTTTGGGCGTAATCAGGGCCATTCCCTAAGCTCCATCAAGATTGGCCTGGCTAGATGTAGACATCACCTGAGAAGCTGGCAGAAGACAAGTGCAAGTAACCAGACCACTCAAATCAGGCTAAAAAGTGACATGATCAGACAGCTGCAGGAGTCAAACCAAGGTGACCTTAATGACACCATAAGAGACCTGCAAAGAGAGGTGGATGAAATGCTGGTAGGGGAGGGAACCAAATGGAGGCAAAGATCCAAGTAGTTCTGGCTAAAGAAAGGGGATAAGAACTCCAAATACTTCCCCAAGTGTGCATCCCAAAGAAGACAAACCAACACCATAAAAGTTGTGAAGAATGATAGAAGGGAATGTGCTAGGGAACATGGCAGCATATGCTCTCTCTTCCTTAGTTTCTATCAGGACCTTTTCAAATCTTCTCACCCGAAAGGAATTGAAGAGGCACTTCAAGGTATGGAGCCTATGGTGACACTAGAGATGAACAGAAATTTACTAGCTGAATGCACGATTGAGGAAGTTAAAAATGCTGTGTTTGAGATGCAACCTCTGAGTTCCCTAGGTCCTGATGGATTCTCTGCTGGTTTCTATCAAGACAACTGGACTATAGTAGGAGACAAGGTGTTCTCAGCAGTGAAGGACTTTTTCTCAACCAGGTTAGGAATAGGTGAGGTAAATGATACTTACATTGTTTTAATTCCCAAGAAGAAGTGTCCTGACTTAGTTACTGAGTATAGGCCTATAAGCCTCAGTAATGTCCTATATAAAATTGTTGCCAAGGTTTTAGCAAACAAGTTAAAAGCCTTTCTGCCATCCATCATTGCACCAACACAAAGTGCTTTTGTACCAGGCCGTTTGATTTCAGATAATATCATAGTGGCATACAAGGCCATGCACTCAAGGAAATATAGGATGAGGAGCAAAAAAGAAGGGTATATGGCCTTGAAACTGGACATGAGCAAGGCCTATAACAAAATAGAGTGGGCTTTCTTAGAAGCTGTATTGAGAAAGATGGGATTTGCAGAAGCATGGACTAAGCTTATTATGAAGTGTGTGACTTCAGTGAGGTACTCTCTTCTCATCAATGGAAAACCTCAAGAAACCTTCCTCCCAACCAGAGGACTGAGGCAAGGGGACCCCCTATCCCCTTACCTCTTTATCTTGTGCTCTGAAGTTCTTGGTGGAATGCTTGACAAGGCTAAAGAGAAAAGACTAGTAACTGGGTTTCCATTTGCCAGGGGCTCTTAATTGGTTAACCACATCTTTTTTGCAGATGATAGCCTGCTCTTCTGCAGAGTCAATGCGCTGGAATGGAGTAGATTACTCAAGGTCTTGAACTCATATGAAAATGCATCTGGCCAGAGGTTAAACATGGACAAGATATCAATTTTCTTCAGCAAGAACACCGGTCCAATCAACAAACATCCTTTCTGCAGCTCAAGTGAAGGAAGCAAAGGCTTTTGAGAAGTACCTAGGCCTTCCCTCGTATGTGGGAAGGCATAAGTAGCAGCATTCAGGCCCATACTGGACTCTATTAGAAACAGGATCTAGAACTGGAAGGTGAAGTTCATATCTCAGGCAAGGAAAGAAGTTCTCCTAAAGTCTATTGTCCAAGCCATCCCAACTTATTGCATAAGCATCTTTAAGCTCCCAAAGGCCATTCTAAAGAACATCAACAAGCTAATGCAACACTTTTGGTGGGGGAGTAAAGATGACAAAATCAAAACCCAATGGATTCCTTGGAAGAAGCTTGGACAGACAGAAAGTGTAGGGGGGCTGGGGTATAGGGACTTTAATCACTTCAATATAGCCCTCCTAGCAAAGCAGGGATGGAGAATCATACAACAACCCCACTCCCTTGCAGCCAGAGTTCTAAAAGCAAAGTACTTCTCAATAACTGAATTCATGAGCAGTAAGCATGGTAGTAATGCCTCATACCTATGGAAGAGCTTTATGGAGGCTAGACCAGTCTTGGAAGAAGGCCTTTTCTGGAGAATAGGAAATGGAGAGTCAATATATATAGGGAGAGATAAGTGGGTACCCCAACCCACTTCATATCAGGTTCAATCTCCTTTAAGTGATAGGCACTCAAGATGGCAAGTGAGTGAACTGATTGATAAGCAAGAGAAGACATGGAACAAGTCCATGTTAAGGGAGGTCTTCTAAGAGGAAGAAGCTATGGTAATTAGCAAGATTCCTATAAGCCTGAGTAGCAGCCCTGACCAACTAATTTGGAGACTCACAAAGAATGGACTATTCACAGTCAAAAGTGCTTATCATCTTCTAGGGGAGATGGAGGTGTGCTCAAAGGGGCAAGCTTCTAACATTCTAAGGAACAGTGACTTTTGGCATAGGCTATGGAAGTTAAATGTGCCAAATGCCACTAAAATGTTGCTTTGGAGAGCTTCTCATGAGTCCCTGCCCACAAACCAGAACCTAAACAAAAGAAGGATAAGGGAGTATGCTATGTGTCCTATCTGCACCAGAGAATTAGAATCAACTACACATGCCTTATGGACGTGTCCCTCAACTCAAGATACATGGGGTGTCAGCTCGATAAAACTACAAAAAGAGAGAGTGGTCGAGTCTCAATTCTCAAACATAGTATGCCACATGTTTTCAGTACTGGATGAAAGTGACATGTCTATCTTTGCTTCTATAGCTCACCAACTGTGGAAGAGAAGAAACCTATATGTTTTTAAAGGTAAGTTTGAAGCCCCTAAGACAACGGTGAAAACTGCCACTCAGATAGCACTAGAGTACAAGGAAGCAAACATCATCTAGGGGAGTAAGGTCAAACCAGTAGCTTCATCAGCTCAAAGCTGGTCAGCCCCTCCTTTGCACGTGTTTAAGGCCAATTGGGATTCCTCAGTAGACAAAGTACAATGCAAAGTGGGAGTAGGGTTGGTGATTAGAGATCGTAATGGTCATGTGGTTGCTACCCTTAGATCTTAAAGGGATCTTTTCCCTGATCCTTTGTTAGCTGAATCCATTGCTGCCCTAAAACCTGTCATCCTATGCAACCAACTGGACATGCAGGAAATAATTCTGGAGGGAGACTCTCTCAATGTGGTTCAACTGATCAAGGGTGAAGAGATGAACTGGAATTGCGCAAGAATGATCATTCAAGATACCAGAACACTGCTTAAGAAAATGAAAAACTGGTCTGTGATGCATGTATCTAGGAATTTTAACAGTATTGCCCATTGTTTAACTAAGGATGCACTTAAACTCTCTGAGGAGAGCATCAGTCTGGAGGGAGTCCCTCCTTGTATCCAACATTTGCTAATCTAAATGAATTCCATTTTCAAAAAAAAAAAAAAAAACCATACTTAAAATATCCATTTAGAAAAAGCTAATAATCAACACCAAACTTTTTGTAAAAAGATCCAAACATTTGAGTTACAAGCTTTTGACCCTAAATCAAAACATTTCTAAGAATTCCAAAAAACACAAATCTTACTTCTAATATATTCATAACATCATCCTAAGATCAACCATACTTTAAATCATCAAAATAAAGTCACCAAAGTCACAAAATAACACTTGTAGTTTTTGGTTTTATACTCAGTTTAAAAACAGAAACTTTTTCCTCAACTAGCTTTGATAAATTTCTTGATCAATGGCTTAAGAAAGTGAGATATTTGAAATAAAGCATCACCTGGTTTTAAAATGTTTCGTAAAGAATATCCAACCATCAAACTTAAAATCACATGGCTAAAACTGGAGTTGCGCAGGAGTTGATCATCCTATGCAACCATCAAACTTAAGATCACTCAATCACATAGGCCTATAACCGAAATTCTCTTGCATAGAAAAATTATATATTTGAAACTAATGCTAAATATTTTCAAAATAACATCCTAACATGAAAATAAGAGACTTAGGATCATCATATAAAAATATCAAAGCCATTAGAGTAAGATCAAATCACGAAATATTCAAACTTTCTCCAAATAAAAAGTGTTTTTCCATTTCCAGTTTTCAAGTTTTTAGATCTAAGAAAATCTATCATCAAAATATTTATTCATGCAAAACAACTTCAATGAACACTCTTAAAAACATGCTAAAAACATAGGGAGAATATATGGGTTTCTCTCTAAGAACAGGGTGAAGAACTGATGAAAGAGAATGAAGTGTGTCTTTCATGACTCAAGGCTTCTGTAGGGAGAATATATGGATCTGGATGACCTTGATTGGAGGTGGCTATGACATAAAGTGGAGAATAGTGAGGGGCAAAGGACAGCCTGCAGAAGCTATGAGGTATGGGGGTTGATGGGGTGGGTTTCTCCATCTCATCAAGGCACTATTGGGTGCAGCCAATGGCAGTGAATGATCTAACATGTGGGGGAGGAAACTTCTTCAAGAAGCCTTGCCAAGGTGGCCAAATTCGTGGGCCTTGTTGGGCCTCAAACAAGTGGCCTTCAATTTGGGGTTTAAAGAGGGTTTGAGATGCTATCAATCCCAAATACAATTTTTCTTGGCCCAAACAAATTTCCAAGGTTTAAAAGGTTGGATAATGATGTCATAACAAGAATTTGAGAAATTAATAGTATGTGTAAGTGATTTAATCAAATGATTAAACACAATGCTAGAAATTGGATCAAAGAGGGTTTGAAGGCAAACTTTAGGGTTTGGGGAAACCGTTTAGGGTTTTTGTTTCAACCAAGTTTTTGAGATTTCAATTGGATTCCAACCATTTATGGTTTCACTAGGGGTGAAACACTCTTCGATCTGGCTCAATCTGGTTGATCAGATGAAAAAAGGTTTTGCTTAGGTGTCATGATCTCACACCTTGATTTCCTTCACAAATCCATCTAATAGTTCATCTTTGTGCCAAGTGTCTAATACTTTCACTATGTGTAGCTAAGATCTTACCAAGTATCTAAATAAAACTTCTCTAACATAATTTGAACATTCCACACTGTGATTTTGAAAACACTACACTTAGTACACTTATCGAGGTTACTATTCACTCCAAGAAATGCATAATAAACTTAGTACTGAAAAATCCTAAATATTCATATTAACCTACAGTGAAAATCTTTTACCAAAATTCAACCTTGAAGTGCCCCTAGAAATAAATTCACAATTTCAAATAGTCGTTTCATCCAAAATTATGAAAATAGGTTATTGTGCTATAAAGTCCTAAATATTTAACTGAGTCTAGTGGTGTGGACTATAATGTATTCTAACACTTCTAACTATCTCAAACAATTAAAATCGCATTTCTGGCACCACAGCAAGTGATAATACTGACTGTGTTGACAAGTTAAAACCTATGCGATTAGTCGATTCGTGAAAACTTATGGAGTTTTCACGAGGTTCCTAAAGTCTATAGAAATTCCACCATTGAATTTCTAGTGGGCTGTTACATTCTCCCCTCCTAAAAAAAGATTTCCTTCTCGAAATCGATGCAAGTACAAATATAAAACACGCTAAAAAGAAGTACCAAAACTACTGTCCATCACTGGATGTATCGTCACTGGTTGTATCCGGTAGAGGTGCATCAATGTCCAACAGCACAGTGTGCTGGGGTAAGTAGTTGAACACGTCATCCTCTGAATCATATACCACGTTGTTGAAATGACCTAGGTTGGGGCTACACAGACTCCTCATCACCATTTTCTAGTTCTTGACCCACTACTAGCAAACGTCCGTGGTGAGTTGATGACATAGATGATCCTGACGGTGCGGGCTCAGTGTTGGCAGCTGTGGCATGCTCTTCTGCTACTCTGCTAGACTCAGCTCCATCCTATGCTGTCCTCGCTTTGAAGTTATCCCAGTCTAATCACGTAGTAGAGTGAAGCGGTGGGTAACGTTCTTCATGAGTAACTCCTTCCTCTCGTAGTCCACACTAATCTTATCTATAATGATCACAAAGGTTATTTTCTAAACTTAACAAGTTCTAGACTAACGTTCTAGGATACTAAATCCTTGCTTAAGTGAAATCACTTATTTCCTTAATGCTCAAAGGGTTACTCACCATAGATAGATATATATATATACACCACTAAATTCTACCATTCCTTAACTCTCTCACTCTAATCAAAATTGTACTAGAACCCTTTCACAAAGTAGGTCAAGTCATACCGGCATACTCTCTAAATCTAAAACTTCAAGTATTTGCCCAATTCAATTTGGAAGAATTTAATCCATACACAACTGAATTCACTTTCTCTATTTCCTTAAGGAATCCTATTTTCCTAGGACTAGCTCACTCCTTCATAATCACAACGAATCGTTCATCCTCCTTGGTGGTACCGTGATAAACAATCAACTATTAACCTAAACTCAAGGCTTTCTCTCTTATGATTGGCGTAGCTCATCTATCCATCATGAGCTGCCTCTTATTCTGACTCTAGATGGAAGGATATGTTCCTAGTGTTCATGTAAATCCTCAAGACTAAGATTTTACTTCCCATATATTGGTCTCCAATGTAAGGGCAATCTAAGATTTTATTTTATTTTATTTTATTTTTAAAGCTCCATAATCTTGAAGTTTTGACCGGTGAGCTTGTTCGATAAATTCCTCCCCTAAATCTGAGGTTCGCTTTAGTTATGTTATAAACTTATATGGCGGAATGTGTCTTAATTATAGAACTTGTTTTGGTTTGTCTATTGGAATGATGGGGTACTAGGATCTAACTTCTGAGTTTGCTTCGTTTGCTAGGTTTAGAAGTAGATTTAGGTTATTCGTCATATGTTTGCATTTACCGTGAAGAAGTTGAGAGAGAGAGAGTGTGTGAGTTCACTGAGTTTCAATTTCTTTTAAAAATGGAAACTAGGTAACAGGTTTTAAATCTGGTACCTGAGTTTTAAACCTAGACCCAGACCGAGTAGGTCTGGGTTTTGTGTGGTTTTGTAATCTGGAATTTGGCCCCGGTTTGATCAGTGGCCAGAACCAAAACCAAAATCTGGTTTCCTAGGTTCCAACTTACCTGGCCTGAATGAACAGTGCTATGAGATATTTCCAAAGGGATTTTATTGGTTCTTTGATATACCAAGATACTTTAGTAAAGGTGCTTGCCAAACATTTTGGTGCTAGATTGCTAATTGTTGATTCTCTTATGTTGCCTAGTTTAAGCTTCATTGATGTCTTTATATGATTTTCTCTTTCATTGTTGAAATTTACCTCCTCTTTGTTGTAAGAATTTTATTATTGTCTTTTAAGCTGCAATTTTCTGTTAACAAAAGCAGTTTCCACATTATTGTAATATAAGCTCTTAGTTGGACCAAAGAATTACCAATTTGCATCGATCTTACTTTTTTTTTTTTTTTGGGCACTGTTGCAAATAAAATAACACACAAAAAAAAATTACCGATACGAGAGTCCAACCAGCACTTTAAGTTCAATAAAAATTTATGTACTTTGATTATGATCCAACAACACAGTACCTTGTCAACTAATTTTATACTCATAATTTCAAATATATCTATTTGATCATGACCAACAACAATAGTCATAGATCCAAAGCTATAAGATTCACCACCAAGTCCAGATTTCCCATGATGAATTCTTGGAGTAAATGCTCTTCATCATCGAGGTCCTTTCGATTCCCGTACAATGTGTTTCCATCAGTCCCCACTTTTTCTTCCTTTGACAACTCCTTGAATACATGGTAGACAACTTTTACATACTAATTATGGCGATCCATCTGTATAAAGCACAAAATAAACCTACAAATGACCAATCTAGCAACTACATAGGGCCATTCTACTCTATCAACCAACATATTGGAGTTTTAAGAATAAAATTTACATATAATGCAATAAATAAAGTACACTAAAATGATCAGCACTATAAGAGTATAAAACTAATAGAAATAGACAAACCTCACGCAGATATAAATATCATGCAGAAACCAAAATTTTGGGTAAAAGGGAGGATAAATGTGCTCAACCTCCAGCAAATCTTCTTTTATATCTATTGCGTTAGATGTAATAAATGAACAGACTATAAATACAATGAAACTTTTCTGTATTACCATTGTAAACACACAAGCATTGCACTACCACGGTATGTACTTTCTTTCTAAACCTTGAGGTTACATCACTCACTTAAAATATTTAACATATACTTCCTATGCATCCTAACAAATAACTAGATTTTTGTTGCTAATAGTTGTCGAGCATATGTTGAAGTCAATGATGGTACAGGACAACTAGCTGTAGTGATATTTGATGGGATTGTAGAAGAAGCACTGGGTTATTCAGCAATTGATTTTATGAACCATATTGGCGAGGTAACATAAAATCACATTTTTTTAACTCTTTCAATTCAAATGATAGAATTATAAATCAAAGTATGAATTTTTATAATAACTAAATATTCCTATTTAAAATATTTTGAATCTTTAATTTTATACATTTAGATTTTTTATTTCTTTGCAGGACCATCTACCATTCTTGGAAAACATAGCCAAAGAAACCTCACAAAAAGAGTTGATAATCCAGCTTGGCACATATATAGACCAAATGAAAATAGCGTCCTAAGAATTTTAATATATGTAAATTGATTCTACAAAAAAATATCAAACATGCTGATCTGTCGGTAATATGGTATGATTTTCTAAAGTTCACTTCATTTTAGAAACTTCTATTAAACTACATTTTGTAAACTTGTGTCAAATTTCTTTAGCACGTAGAATTTAAAGTAGCCAAAGTATTCTAATATTTATTAAATGTTATTTGTATTTTTAGATAATTTACAATATTTGTATTCTATGATTTTCGTGTTAAACATAATATTTATTCTATCATTTTTTACAATATGAATTCGATTCAGTGGTTATTGATAAATTTAGAAAGTGATATTTTAGGTGCTATTACAAAGTAACTGTTCAATTGGAGATTTACTCAAGTGAATTTTCTACGATTAATATTTCCCTAGCACTGTTGTGAGGAAATTTAGAGAAACTAAGAAGTACAAGTAAGAGTGGTTATTTGAGTTTTGGAAACCATAAATTGTGATCTCATGTTATCTAAGTTTTGTTAACTGGGATAGACGCAGCTGTAAATGTTTTACAGATGTATTATACAATATTATTTTTATTGATAATAATATTTTATTTTTTGGGGTGGTGTTATTGAGAATGATTTTACGGCCTTTTAACTCTTAGTGAAACTTTCAACTCTTAGATCTTTTTTTTTTTCTCAAGTAGCATATGAATGTCAACTGATCATCGTGTTTTTTTCATTTCCTTCTTTTTAATTTTGTAACAACCCGCTAGAGATTCAAGAGTGGAATTTCTATAAGCTTTAGGAATCTCGTAACATTGTTGTAAGTTTTCAGGAATAACCACTTGCATAGTTCTTAGTCTGTCAACATAGTCAGTGTTATCACTCACTGACTACACTCCACTTACAGTAAATATCTTGGGTGATTTTCCTATATTTAATTAGGTAAGAAAGACCATCACTCAAGCTTTATTTCAGCCCTATCATCTTAAAGCACTTTGAATTAAGCATAGTAACCTTTTTCTAAACTCAACCAAATTTCCCTTCAACACTTAAAAGGCTTGACATGAAAAATAATTTCTAAGGCAAGAAAGCTTACAATTTTCGTGGCCCTTAAAGCTATCAAAACAACTTCACTCAAGAACACCCAAAAACTTCACTCGGTTTCACTCTATTGCTCACTACGGGAGAAAAATACTTTCAAGATTCAAGAGAATTCTTGGACAAGAGGTGAGGAGAAATGAGAAAGTGAGAGAGGTGTTTATTGGCTTAAAGAGGGGAGGAGGACGTTGGTTTTGGCTACAAGGAAGTGAATGTGAGTGGTGGAGGTGGGAGGTGGAGTGCTTGAGTGCAAAATGTCAAGGGTGACATCACTTGGTTCAGTTCAATAGTGGTCTAAAGTGTCATAATTCATCATTTAAGAGGGCTAGAAGACATCCATGGGTGTAGGGGTTGCTTTATTCTGATTTTTGAAAAAAATATCTACAAGACAAGCAAGTCATAGCCAACGGTTTTGGGTTTCCTTCAAAGCTGTCCAGATTTTTTATCCTCTTTTGTCCCATCCTTTTGGTCTGATTTGGAGGCTTTATGACCATCATTTGAAGGTTTTTACAGGTGAGGAAGAGTGGCATGAGTAGCTTCCAAGCGACCATGCTAGAGCATAAAATGAAAGGGGTGAATTGGGTGATGGTTTTTCAAGTGTGCCTCTCTTTGTGTCAATCGGTTGGGCTGCGTTAGGGAGGAAATTGGCCAAGCAAGCACTTGAGTGCTTGAATCACTTCCAAGAGACAATAAAAAAATGGTGGTGGCGTGTGGGAGTGGCTGGTTTTGGTGCAGAAAAATCATTGAAGAAGCTAAGGGCACTCAGTTTCGTTCCAAATAGATTTCTAAAGGAAACGGTTGGATTTTGGTTTGGTTTCTTGGAAGTACTTCACCCAATGCTAGAACTGAACTAGGAGAGTTAAGGTGAGGTGTAAATGATGAAATTTTCCTAGAAAAGATGGCGTAAAAGGCATGGGCTAGGGAGCGATTTGTTTCAATGCACATGAAGATGCACCTAGGTGCTGATTGGTGGTTACTACGGGCATTTACATGGCTTTGCTTTTATTGACATGTATTGGGTCAAGGTTAAACTTCTAAATTAATCTAATAATATTGAAAATCAATAATAAAAACCAAAATCTCATATTATAAAAGTGGAAAAATAAATTAAAGAAAAATTATGCTAAAAACATAGTTTAGAGGTTACTAATCAAGTGTGAGGTGATTAGTGCTTTTTAACTAAAGTTAGAAGCTTAAACATGGTCAAGTGGAAACCTTAGGGGCGTGTGGCACATCTTGAACTTGAGGGAAACCAATGGTATGGTCTTTGTGGGCTCCTATTGGAAGAATGAAATAAAAGACAAGGCGTTGGGCTTCAAGGATTGGGCTTTGGTTGGGCCAAAAGTGCAAGCCTTGGTATTGGGCTTTGGAGTGGACTATTATATGAACCTTATGTTCAGATTTGTGGGATCTATCTATGACTTGAAAGGCCTACTAGGTTGGGTCCTAAACTTTGGGTCTTTCCTCAATTGGACTGAAGTCTTAAGTCTTACTAAGTTAGGCCCAATGGCCTTATACTTACTAAGTTGAGCATAATAGCTTGGACCTTATAAGCTAGGCCCATAGTATTGTGTCCAATAAGTGAAGCATAAAATCTTATGTCTTCCAAGTTGGGCCTAAGGCCTTCACTCTTACTAAGTTAGGCCCGATGACTTTATGCCCTTTACATTGGGCCTATTTTCTATTGTCCTCCAAGAAAGGCTTACAACTTTATATCTCCCAAATTAGGCCTAAGGTATTTTAACATCTTATCCTTAGCCCCATAATTATTTAATTTACAAGATTTTAGTCATTTAAAAATATTACGATATTTAAATTTATGTTGAAAACTCTAAATTAATTTAAATGGTTTTATTCTATTCAAGTGATTAACGAGACTCTATCATTTTAATTAATGATGAAGGAATATATTCTATCTTAATTTGTCTGAGTGTTTTAATTTAAATAAAATGCTTATACATTTTCAAATCAATATTTAAACTCACCGATAGATCGTTTTAAAGATCCCGAAATGAATGGCCTAGATTAAATACCCAAACCCCTACCTTTTCCCTCATTTTCTCTCTCTCTCTCTCTCTCTCTCTCTCTCTCTCTCTCTCTCTCTCTCTCTCTCTCTCTCTCTCTCTCTCTCTCTCTCTCTCTCTCTCCAAGCCCGACATGCCCCCTTTCTCTTTCTCTTCTTCACCGTGCAGCTTCCTTCCTCCCAGCTGGCGCCACCACACGCCGTCCAGCCTCACCTCCACTACCGGCAACTCCCCCTCTCACTGGCAAGTCCATCCCCACCGGTGGTGAGTCCCACCAGTAACCCACTCTCTCTCCTCCTTTCTCCAACCGAATGGGAATGAAAACCCATTTATCTCCTCCTAGCATCGCTGTACGCAGCATCTTGGTCTCCTACCACCACCAACGGCACCACCACTCCCTGGGCTTCCCTTCCATGGTCTCTGGTCCACCCAGCTCTCTCTCTCTCTCTCTCTCTCTCTCTCTCTCTCTCTCTCTCTCTCTCTCTCTCTCTCTCTCTCTCTCCGCTGGGCCACCTCATGCACACAACTCCTCATGCACGAGTTTCTCCTCGTGCACCACCATACGCAGCAGCTCAAGCCGCCACACCTCACCAAAAACCTCCCCCCTTCACCGGTGATCAACTTACACTGAACTCACCTCCTCTCTCCCTCCCCGTGGCACACAAGTACATGACCCATAAAATGGACCTCCTACACGGTTTCACACCACCAACGGCCTTAGCGCCACCGTGCGTGGGTTTTAGCCCCACCAAGCACTTCCCCTAAACTCCACAACTCCTCTTTGAGCCCTCCATGCCAACCAAGTTCCCATCCATTTTTTCACAATTATAATATTTTTAGAGCTCATCAAAATATTATAATTTTGTTATTTTAAAAACAAACTTAGTCCAATAACACTGAAAATATCACATATAAATATTTCTAAAATATTTAATATATTTGTAAGTTTTAAAATATTGAACTTGCTTTCAAATCCACTTGGTATCTTTTAAAACACATTATTGATGCTCGGCACGTAAGACGAGACTCATAATTATAAAAAAAGGAGTGAGTTATTACAGTCGTGGGCTTGGTTTTTTGCTGGATAGGCTTATGGCTTCGGGTTCATGGGTCCTTGTGACGTGGGGTTCGGATCAAGTTCCTTGGGGGAATATTCGGCCTACTAGTTACCCTACGAGTTCCTATCACACGAGTGTGATGGGAATTTTATATTCTATTTTGCATTGTTTCAGTAACCCATGTACGCTTTGCCTTCACCTATGATAACTTCCCTTGACGACACATATTCCTACATCTGGGATGATGTGTGCCGACTTATCATCTGTGTCTTTTTGTGTAGTGTAGATCATGAGATTTGCCCGATTTGTATCTGTTCCTTTGACACTCGTCTCTTTCTTGCTGGGGGTTATTCAACCATTGTTGTTCTACTTTTTAAACTCTTTTTTCTTTATTTTCTACTTTTCATTTATGTTTCTTGCCATTGCATCTCCCTTTAAGCCCTAATATCTCCCTTCTTCTAGTTTTTCCTTTCAGCCTTTACTTTTTTTCATCGCCAATGGCTCCCTGTAATGCTTCTCCCTTTGGCTCCCATGGTTCACATTCTTCACATCCCCAAGAGTCCCTTAATAGGTCTTGGGGGTGCTAGTTTGCACTATTTAAATGATTTTTAAGGACATCATTGGTCTACAACTACCTCACAGGCAGATTTAATTTCGGTGAGGAACTTATATGGGATTCCAAACTCTATAGTTGTAGAATTTCCTGGAGCCCGTCGTGGGGCCAACAATTCATAAGGGTTTGTTGAATGGGATGCCCTATACACGAGCATGTTTCTGATGGGGCTTCGGCTCCCCTTTTGTCACATTGTTCAAGACGACTTAGATTTCTTGGGTCTATCCCCTTTAGAACTTCTTCCTAACGCCTGGAGGATTTAGTGATCATGTTGAGTTGTGTGGCATCAAGTTTTGGACCTTGTCGGTGAAAAATATCCAGACCTTATTACCTTGGAGTTCATTTACACTCATGGTGTTCGGCGTCATGACGGGAATCAATGTAGTTTCCATTCATAGATCAAATACATGGTGGTGCATTTGGAGTCCCACTACTTTCACGCCAAAGATTGGCATAAAGAATTTTTCTTCATTTCTTGTATAGGTTGGGAGTTTCCAATGGGCCAATGGTCAAGAGTTTCTAGTTTGGGCACCATGAGGCATTGTTCCCATGGATTGTGAATTCGGTGTGGTGCTTTCCGAATGAAAGAAAGCCGGGAAAAACCTTGAGGTGGTCTATAGTGATGTTCTTTTCACTTGGGTGAATATTGATCGGCTCTTTATTCTGCCGGCCATTCCCGTGTACTTTGTGGCCAATTTTTGAGTGGGTCATCCGCTCCTAGTAGACAAAAAATGCCCTCGTCTATTCCACCAAAGTAGAAGAGGAAGAAACCTCGCGTGGGAAGCGAGACGGTTAGTGGATCAGGTGGGGGCCAAGATTGATCCAGTTCTGAGTGTGAGGTTTTATATCCCTCGGTTGGTTTTGGACAACAACGACGTGTTTCATTGCCCTCAAGGCACCTCTGAGCCTCATTGTGTGCATTTGTCATCCTTGCTTGGCAACCAAGAGCAGGTTCATCAGCCATCGCCAACTATTGATTGCCTAGTTGAGACCCTTGATCAAGAAGAGGCAGACATTGATGTGGTACTACATTGCATGTTTTTGAAGTCAGTCCTGAGGATTGCCTCGGTCTGCTTCCCAAGATGGCTTTTGAGGACATATTTGGGGGGGGGGGGGGGGGGGGGGGGGGGACATCTTCAGCACCAAGAGACCATGTTGGATTGCATGGGATCAGCGATGAGGCATTACCTCAACTCAATCACAATGCTCCCTCACACGTCGAAGATGATGGGGTTAGCACCCCATCATCCATTCCTTCAACAGTTTTTGGCAGAGAAACTCTCAACTTCTTGTTCAATCCTCAAGGATTATCTCGCGAGGATCCTTCAAACATTGACCTTAGTGGGGGTCAGGTCTCTATACCTTCCCCGCCTATCAATACCATGCCTCTTAGTGGAGGAGATTCTTTTCCCATGAATCTAGAGGAGACTACAACCCAGGTTCTTTCTTCATGTGATATCGAATAACCTAAGGAGGGCATATTTGCAATTCCAACCAGTACCACATTTCTATATTCTTCCACGGCTTCATCACCTTTGGTGGGTAAGTGGTTCCAAGCCTTTGTTCGCTGGCGGGGAGTATAACTTTTCAGGGTTGCCTGGCCCCTCTGAGTCTCATTCTTGGGGCCTACCCTGCGAGCCAACAAGCATATGGAAGACTCGGTTCAATATATTGCACACAAACATAGGAGGCTTTTATTCCTTGGTAAGCCTCCTTATTCTAGCCGTTGTATTCCTGTCCTTTCCATTTTGAAATCTTCAATGGTTTTGTGTCTCACGGGGTTGATTCTCTTCTGACGGGATCATCAACCATCAGGCTTACTGAGAGGAAGAGGTTCACTTTTTGCGTGCCTTTGCTAACAAGGCTCGCCAAGTTGTTTTTGAGGTAAGGGCGAAGATAGACAAATTGGAGGAGGCTTTCTCCCATTCAGAGTCTTATTCTCATATACTATAGAACAGTGGCGGAACTAAACATTTTTATGTTGTTGGGGGTGGGGGGCAATTTTTCTAATGTGCAATGTTTATGTAAAATAATAATAAAAAAAAATCTTATATTTAGTTCCACAATAATTTGTAAGATAATAACTATATATAAAAGTTATATATCGATATATCATCTAATTTAAGAGATCTTTCATTTCAAAAATATATATATATAATTTTCCCAATGCGTGTAAAAGTAAAATTTTAAAAAGCACAACTTATCATCCCTTTTATATTTCTTATAATAGGAGAAGCTCCCCCTCCCTCATTTCTAGAGAGAGATGCTCTCACCTCTATGTAGGAATCTAAGCCGAAAGCCCTCCCTAGAGAGGTGGGAGCTTCGACTCCTCTATTCCTCCTCCTTCTCTATTTCTTGTATTGTTTTCCCTTTTTTTTTCAGTCTTTATCTTTGTTTTGTGTTTCTTGTCAAAGCATGGAGATCTGCAGTTGGAGATCGCCAAGTTGTTTTGTGGAGGAGGGAGAGCCCATCATTCTGCTATGAAGATGGCAGTGCTACTGCCCGTGGTGCTTAAGCTAAAGTGACTTTGGTCAAGAGGAGCTACAATAGATGCAGAGTTAACAATGGCCTCTTGCTGTTGGTGGTACAAGTCGCAGAGAGAGAGAATGGAGAAGCTACAAGTTGGTTTGCAGTACATGGGACAATAGCAAAAAGCAACCCACTTTTTCAACTTTGACCAAACCATGTTTTCAGCTTTGCCCATTAACCACATGGGACAAAGTGAGGGGAGAGAGAGGGAAAGAGAAAAAGTGAAGGGAAAAAAAGCTAGGGGCTTGGATATTTAATCCAGACCCTCGTCTTGAGATCTTCAAAATGATCTAACGGTGAGTTTAAATAATGATTTAAAAATGTGTAAGTATTTATTTAATTTAAAACATTGAGAGGAAATAAAATAGAATATTATTTTATGAACTTTTAGTTCATAAAATAATATTCCTTCATCATTAATTCAAATGATGAAGTCTTATTAATTATTTGAAGAGAATAAAACCATTTAAATTCTTTAGAGTTTTTAACATATTTTAAATCTCATAATATTTTTAAATAACAAAAATCATTTAAATTAAATAATTTTTCACAATTAGAATATTTTTGGAGCTCTTCAAAAATATTATAATTGTGTTATTTAAAAACAAAACTTAGTTCGATAACACTAGAAATATTACATATAATATTTTAAGACATTTAAAATATTCGTACGCTTTAAAATATTGAGCTTGCTTTAAAAATCTGCTTGGTATCTTTAAAAGCATGCCATCGAGGCTCGACAAGTAGAACGAGGCTAATAACTGTAAAAGAAAGAAGGAGTGGGTTGTTACAGCTTTGATCATAGCTATAATATTGGTGTCATATTCACAGGTTACTTCTCAACTTTATTCAATACTTTTTTGCCTACTAATATTGAGTCCTGCTTGTCTGCTCTATAACCAAAATTCACTACTAAGATGGAGACTTGCCTAAATAATCCATTCACTGGGGAGGAAGAAAAAGTGGCCATGTTCCAAATAAACCCACTAGGGTCTCCTGACCCTGATGGGTTCCCTGCACAATTCTACCAAATCAAAGTGGGGAGAAGTGTGTTGTTTTGTCTTGCAAGTCCTGAATCAAAGGGGATCCATGAATGAGGTGAATAACACCTTCATTACCCTCATCCCTAAGGTCAAAAGCCCAAGATAGGTAGCTGAATACAGGCCTATAAACCTATGCAATGTGTTGTATAAAGTGGTTTAAAAATCACTAGCAAATAGAATGAAACTTATCCTTCCCTAGCTCATATCACTGAATCAAAGTACTTTTGTGCCTGGAAGGCTCATCTCAGACAACACTCTTGTAGCTTATGAGGTTCTCCACTCAATGACTTCGAAGATTAAAGGGAAGAAAGGTTTCAAGACACTCAAATTGGATATGAGCAAGGCATATGACGAGGTAGAGTGGGTCTTTTTGAAAGCTATGATGACCAAAATAGGCTTCCCTCTTCACTGGGTTCACCTGGTTCAGAAGTGCCTTAACTCTGTGTCTTACTCAATTTTGGTTAATGGAGAACCTCAACAGAGTTTTAATCCTTCTAGAGGTATTCGTCAAGGGGACCCCATTTCCCCATACATCTTTATTCTATGTGCAGAATCCCTAGCAGCAATGCTACACAAACCTGAAGAGATGGGGGACATCACTAG
Organism: Carya illinoinensis; assembly: GCF_018687715.1. Taxonomy (NCBI): domain Eukaryota; kingdom Viridiplantae; phylum Streptophyta; class Magnoliopsida; order Fagales; family Juglandaceae; genus Carya; species Carya illinoinensis. Next base: position 23,008,673 of record NC_056762.1, read on the forward strand.
TGCCCCTATTGGAAGAGGCCCTACCAAAGTGACTCATATGTTCTTTGCAGATGATAGCTTACTTTTCTACCAAGCTTCTCCCAAGGAGCTCTCAAAAGTCATTGCCATCTTGGATACATATGAGTATGCCTCAGGCCAAGTGCTTAACAGGGACAAGTCCTCAGTATTCTTTAGCAAGAACACAAAGAAAGAGATGCAGGCACACATTCTACAACTTGTTGGGATGAAATCCACAGGAACCTTTGAGAAATGTCTTGGCCTACCTATAGTATTGGGAAGAACTAAAGTAGCTGCTTTTCACTCTCTCATAGACAGAACTTGGTCTCATGTGGCAAATTGGAAAACAAACTAGCTATCCTCTACAGGCAAAGAAATCCTTCTCAAAGCAGTGCTTCAAGCCATCCCCCTTTACTCAATGGGAATGTTTCTCCTCCCTGAGTCCATCACCCAAAAGCTCAACCAGTTACTAAAGAAATTTTGGTGGGGTTTCAATGAGGACTCATCTAAAATTTAGTGGATCCCTTAGGATCAACTTAGCTAAGCTAAGGAGCATGGAGGCCTCGGTTTCAGGGATTTCAAAGCTTTCAACCTGGCTATGCTTTCCAAGCAAAGCTGGAGGATGCTCCAAGATCCTTCCTCCCTTGTATCAAGAGTGTTTAAACACAAATATTTCAAAGCATGGAAGTTATTGGATGCCAAGCTGGGCTCGGGTCCTTCATTTGCTTGGAGAAGCATTATAGCTAGAATGCCTATCCTCAAGTTAGGCCTAATGTGGAGAGTTGGAAATGGATGCAGCATCAACATTTGGACTCAAAAAGTGGATACCCTCCCTACCCTCCTTTCATGTGACTACCCCTAGAGCAACTAACTGCTGGTGTGAAAAAATATGTGATTTAATTTATCTAAGATAGAGAAGATGGAAGGAATACCTCCTAATGGAGATGTTTTTAGAAGATGAGATTAAGGCCATAATTTCCATCCCTATCAGTGTTGGAGGTAGAGAAGATAGACTAACTTGGCATCTAACAACTAATGGGCAATATTCTCTAAAAAGTGGATAACACTACCAGAAGCATCTAGAAGCTGAAGAAGAAGGGAATAATTCGAACAGGCAAATGGAAATAGGAGTGTGGAAGAGGCTATGGAAAATAGGTGTGGCCCCAGCAGTCAAACATTTCATATGGAGGGAACATAAAGAAGCACTACCCACCCTAGCAAACCTAAAAAGAAGGAAAATTGTAGAAGACAGTGTATGCCCTATTTGCAAACTTGAACTCGAGACTTCTGGTCATGTCCTATGGGGTTGTGTAGCAGCTAGGAATATGTGGAGCCAGGGATGTATCAAGGTCCAAAAAATGTCCTATCAAAGTGACCTCTTCTTCAAAATATGGGCAATGCTAGATCAAAAACTTGACCCAAGTGAACTCGAGGAAATAGCAGTTATGATGAGGGGCTTATGGTCTAGGAGAAACGACCTACTTCATGGCAAAGACTTTAAGCATCCTAATCACCTTCTCCAAGGGGCTAAAACAAAAGCTCTTGCCTACAAAGATGCAAACCTGCCTCAACAAGACCCCCAACAACAAGCTGATCAAAGGGGTACAGTCATGGCAAAAACCAGCAAGAGGATCATACAAGGTCAATTGGGATGCAGCTCTAAAAGTAGAAATATGAAGAATGGGATTGGGAGTTCTAGTTAGGGATCACCAAGGCCATGTCATAGGAGCACTAAGAGCAAGGAGACCACTAGCAGGAAAAGCTTTTGAAGCAGAAGCACACGGGTTAGTATTCGCAACCATTTTTTGCAAAGAGTTGGGCCTTAACTAGATCAATATAGAGGGGGACACCAAGCAAGTTATCAACCTACTTCATGGACTGGAAAAGAACTGGAGCCTGGTAGGTCTATTAGTTGAAGATGCAAGGTACATTTTGGCAAGTATTGGCAATTGGAAAGCTTCACATGTTTTTCAAGAAGCTAACAAAGATGATCACAAACTAGTAAAATCTGCTTTATCCTTAGATGAAGATGTATACAAAATTGAAGAATGCCCCTTGTGCATTCAATCAATTGTAACTTTTGAGCTGGTTTCAGCATGATTAATGAGATTAGTTATCCAATTTTTTTAAAAAAGCTTTGATCATAGCTACCAAAATGCCCCCCTCCTTTTTCTGCTAATCTCACCAATGTAACCTCACCTTTACCTCATCTTAATTCGTGGTTCCCCGATACGGCAGCCACTCATCACTTCACCTCTGATTTCAGCAAACTTAATGTGGATTCTTCATCATATCAAGGCCCTGACCAAGTAAGCATTGGAGACGGATCTTCCTTGCCGATTTAGCTTATGAGTTTTGCGTAGCTTCATTCTCCTTCTGGCAACTTTCTTCTCTCTAAATTACTTCATGTCCCTTCTATTACAAAGAACTTACTTTCAGTTAGACAATTTTCACATGACAACTCAGTTTATTTTGAGTTTTACTCTGATTGTTTCATTGTGAAGGATTTGCAAATACGGCGGGTTCTTCTTCAAGGCACCGTTAAAAATGGACTGTATATCTTACTTGCAGATGTTACCACCTCTTCATCATTATCGGTCTCGTCTCAAGACTACCTTGGTGATCATACCTCTCCATTCCAGTGGCACCTTTGACTTGGTCACCCATCTCCAAAGATCATAGCCTTCGTAATTAATCACTTTCATCTTCCCACTAATTCTCCTAAACCGCTCCAATCCTGCTCAATTTGTCTATAAGCTAAAGCACACACACTACCCCACCCTCCATCACCATCTAGGTCCACCCACCCTTTTGCTTTAATGTTTTTAGATGTATGGGGTCCGGCCCTGGTTCTATCTAGCACAAGTTGTCATTTTTATTTTTCTATTGTAGATTATTACTCTTAAGTATCTTTGGTTATTTCCAATTCAATTAAAATTAGATGTTACTTCTATTTCCACTGCCTTCTTGAATTATGTTCATAATTATTTTTCTTCAAAAATTCTGGAAGTTCAATCTAACTGGGGTGGAGAATTTAGACCACTCAAAAAAAATTCTTCATTCATATGGCATCATACATCGCCTTACATGCCTGTATTCCCATGCTCAAAATGGGATTGTTGAACATCGTCATAGACATGTAGTTGAAACAGGCCTCTCTCTTTTGGCCTAGGTATCAATACCACCTTAAATACTGGTCTGACGCTTTTCAAATATCTATTTGTTTTAATCAATAGAATGCCTACCCCGGTCTTGAACAGTAAATCTCCATTTCAAATTCTTTTTAAAAACTCTTCTGACTACAATTTTTTACACACCTTTGACACTGCCTGTTGGCCAAATTTAAGGCCTTATAATCATCATAAATTGGACTTCCGCTCCTATCTTTGTGTCTTCATGGGCTACAACCCATATCATAAAGGCTATCGTTGCTTTCATCTTCCATCAGGCCGAATCTATATATCTAGAGATGTTGTCTTCAATGAAAACGAGTTTGCTTTTGCCCAATCCAATACTCAACCTCACAACTAGTCCACACAATCTGCTCCCACTAAAAATTCATTTCATGCAACTCCACCGTTTAATGGCCCACATCTCCCAAACCAAACTCTCAACCTAATAACACCCATTAACTCTGGCCTAACCACTCATCCCTTAATCTTAATTCAAACTGAGCCTTAGCCTCACAATCCTAATGCTTCCTCAAACCCATCTCCCATACACTCAAATCCTACCGAGCCTCAGCCTACCGCATCACAACCCAATTCCTCTCTAACACATTTTGAATCTCTAAAATCCCTAAATTTCCAAATTGTGGCTCCTTCGGTGCAACCTGTGACTCCATCAAATATGGTTTCCTCCATTGCCACTCAACCTTGCAACATTCATCCTATGACTACACGTGCCAAGGTAAACATCACCAAACCTCTTACACGCATAGATGGAACTATACCATGGCCACCTCCAAAACACTCATTGTCACTCACAACTGTGACACCCACTATGATTCCAGAGGAACCAGCCTCCTACACGGAGGCATCTAAGTTTCTAGAATGGCGTGCAGCCAAGGAAACGGAAGTCCAAGCCCTTCCACACAACAAAACATGGGATTTAGTTCCCCCCTCTTCCACTTTCAATTTCTTAGGTCCTAAATGGATTCTAAAGACTAAGAGGAAAGCCGATAGTACCTTAGAACGGTATAAGGCAAGTCTTGTAGCTAAGGGCTTTCACCAGCAGACTTTTACTTTCATTTGTTGTTTCTTGTAATTGGCCTCTGCAACAGTTAGATATACATAATGCATTTTTACATGGTGACTTGGAGGAAGCAGTCTATATGTGCCAACCCACTGGTTTTGTTCATCCGGATTTTCCCTCACATGTGTGCAAATTGAAAAAGGCCATCTATGGTCTCAAACAGGCACCCAGGGCCTGGTTCTCTAGACTCAATAGCAAATTGTTTGAATTAGGCTTTCAAGAGTCCAAATCTGACTCATCTCTCTTCATTCATCATAATTCATCACAGTCTGTATTTGTGTTAATGTATGTTGATGACATTATTGTTACAAGGTCAAGTCAGTCCTTAGTTTCAGATTTTATCACTGCTCTTGCTATGTCTTTTCTTGTCAAGGACTTGGGTGCACTTCATTATTTTCTAGGAATTGAAATATCCTGTGTTGCTCAAGGCTTGTATTTAAGTCAATCTAAATATATTTATGATCTTCTTAGAAAAGCAAACATGCATCAAGCCAAACCCAGTTCCACCCCCCTGATGTCCATCTCTCTTAAGCTCTCGACATTTGAGGGATCTTTCTTTGAAGATCCTCACTTATACCGAAGCATTGTTGGGAGCTTTCAATATCTAGCATTCACTAGGCCTAACATTTCGTTCACTGTCAATAAGGTTTTTCAATACATGCATAATCCTAAAGTCCCTCATTGGCAAGTTGTCAAAAGGATTCTTAGATATCTTAGGCTCACTCCCAACTTTGGAATTCATTTTGCTAAGTCTTCCAAATTCACTCTATCGGCTTTCTCTGATGCGAACTAGGCTGGGTGCCCAAATGATAGAAAATCCACAGGCAGGTTTTGTGTTTTCTTTGGCTCTCAGTTAATTTCCTGGGGTTTCAAAAAGTAGTCAACGATTGCAAGATCTTCCACTGAAGCTAAGTACAAGGCAATTGCTAACACTATGTGTGAAATTTTATGGATACAATCTCTTCTCAAAGAACTAGATATTTACTTAGCTGATCCACCAATCCTGTGGTGTGACAATTTAGGAGCAACATATCTTTTTGTAAATCTAGTTCTACATGCTCCTACTAAGTATGTAGAACTTGATTACTATTTTGTTAGGGATCGAGTAGCAGCAAAAACTCTCAAAGTCTCATTTTTGTCCAGCAAAGATCAATTGGCTGACATTCTTACAAAACCATGGACAACAGCTCGCTTCCTTCTTCTTCGCTCAAGGATCATAGTTTCACAAGTGCCACTTGGATCCAAGGGGGCTATTAAGGAAAATACCAAAGCAAGCACCTCAGCAACAAATATAGAATCTGTACAACACAAGCCACACACAGTAGAGAGAGGAAGCATAGTAGAGAAGCAAAGATTCTTCCAGAAATCAGGATTCATTCCTAGTAGGACAAGTGTCAATAAATCCAAGATTTGTGAAAGTTAGTTAGCTGAAAATATTGTATATATATAGCATTGTATATCGTCAACAGTGTAAGCAAGAAAATACAATGAAATGAAATGGCAATGATATTCAGTCATTCTCTCGAGCAGTTGATATGCATACTGGGCATTAATCTCAATAAGCAGCCTAACCACGCAGCGTGGCCAAATGGTAGCATCTTGCACTCTCACATTCACCACCCCGCTGCCACCTTCGAGAACCAAGCCTCACTGCCGTGAGCCACTTCTTTCGTCAATCACCAAGCACCGAAGCCATGCCCAAAGCCACCGTGAACTCAGCCACCATGACAGCAATTTACAGCTCAACTCCACACACGGCAACAATCTGCATGTAGAAACACAACGTCCGATGACCCATTTTCTCCACCATCCAACACAGAAAAAACATCAGAGCCTCTGTTTCAAGTTCCCAAAACAGAGCACTTCTCCTGCCCAAAACCTCACCGAGCATCACCACCACGGACACCATCCACCCACGGCTCTTTCACAGATGCCAAGTCCACTGCCCAAGCCAACCACTGGAGCTAGAGCACACGGCAGCAACCCAAATCATGCATGCCCTTCTGCGTCCATGAGCTGCGACAATGATCACCTTCGCCGTGAGCCACCCATAGCCCAAATCTGCCACGTCGTTGCAGACCTCACGCATGGCCTTCTTTCTCTCTCTGTTTCAACCATCCGAAAACAGAGCATGTTTGATGCTCTTTGCCCGTTTCCGCTGAAAACTCCCCCATGCAGACCATGAACTCAAGCCGCCGCCCTTGTCCACAGCCCAAATACGCCATGAGCAGCCCAGCTGACGCCGATTCTTCTCTCTCTCTCTCTCTCTCTCTCTCTCTCTCTCTCTCAAGCTTTCCGTTGTCTAGCCGTCGCACCACCCAGCCGCAAGACTCGGCCACCAAGTCTATTGTTCCATTGCAAGCCACCTCAGCCTCACGCACCAGCTCCGTTCGAATGCTCCCTGCCGCGCCATCGTGGTTCTTCCTCGGCAGCCGAGCTCCTTCACGTCTCACGGGTCTCAGTTTCCATTTGTTCTCCAGGGGTGAGCTGCCGCAAGTCTCTTCCTCTCTGTTGCCATCTGCTACCATCTTACACGGAATGGATGTATGATATGAGAATATCATTTAGTTTAGGTAAGCATTACGTTGATACTCTTAAAGAGGTTTCTAAATGATAAGAAATGAAAATGAAAATCTTTTATGAAAAATGTTCTTTTATGCAATTAAAGAAATAAAATGATGTTTTATAAAAATATGCTAAGTATTAATATTCAAAGGTATATATATGTATGACCTTCTTTGGTAGCCCCTAGTTATGCACTTAAAGTATTAAGTTGTATGCATATGAATGGATGATATAAGTAGTATTTATTATATTTATGTTCCATTAAATAAAATGATAATGTTTATGTTTTATGTTATGAAATGATGTTTTGAATGGACTGATGAATGAAAAGAATGAAAAGAAAATGAATGAAAAAAAAAGGAAATTATGGAAAAGAAATGAATGTTTTAATGTATAAAGTTACGTAACGGCTAATGACTGAATGAGAAGGTACCAAAAGAGGGGTAGATTGCAATGCAGGATAAGTAGCACTGGCCACTAACTGAGGGATTCCTAACCTGCAATCACGAGCGAAGTCAGGTCTAAAGAAAAACCGCTAACCCCAACACACGGGGTGTAATAGTGTGTATCAGCTAAAGGAAAGTGATAAGAGAATGTATGTATGCTCAGACTCTTTAAGAAAAGAAAGTACGAGGTGTGGAAAGTGTTTTATGAAAGAAAAATATTTTTAAACAAAAACCTTACCTTGTAAAGTTTTCAAATAAAATATATGCTTATGTAAAGTACATATATGAATGTGAATGCATGACTGAAAATCTATGTTAGTATATTTTAGTTGTATGAAGTAATGCTTATGAGTGTTCGACTCATTTTAGTTTTTATGTATGCCTCACCCACGGACAGAGTGAGGATGAGGTGTCAAGATAGACACGGCTCTAAGGGAAGTGTGATAGCAGCTTAGGCGGGTTTTCATGAAAATGTATGAGAAGGAAATTTGCAAAATGACTTTTATTTTAATTTAATGTATTCCGCTGCAAAACTCGCTTTTAACTTGTTGAGTAGGTTTTTATTTTAAATATAAAACATTTCATATCCTGAGAAGGAAAGAGAAAAGAAAAGTTTTAAAAGGTTCAATAACTCCTGTCTTATTTTCTAAAATCACTTTCTAAAAGTCTCATCACAAGGACGGGCTTTACATGCTTATTTGTTGAAATATTTCTCAGTGAAGAGCTTAAAAAACAATCACTTTCCTCCACGGAGGAGGACATCGTCCAGTTTCTCCGTTTCCACCACCACATCTTCACTTTCCTTCTCTGTTAATGACAGTCACTTATGCAAAACATGAAGGTCTTCCTCCGTGATCGTAGCCAGACAAGAGAAAACTGCACTAGGGCAGTGGGAATCGCCTCTACAAAGGAAAACCTAAGAAAGGATGTACAAGATGATGTGTAATATTAAGAAAGTGTGATAAAAGTAAACTAAAGTAAAAAATGTTAAAATTAAGATTGTAAAGATAATAAGAATAGATTTAGAGATTTTGATTTCATCTAGCAAATTCCACACAAATTATTCTTCCTCATTATAAAATTCCAAGTTTTCCAAGTTGATGATAAAAATTCCTTAGCTATTCAATATCTTCTCTTGAATAATATTAAAAATGTCGCCAACTAATAACCCCATATTTCTATGTGAATTTAACTAATTAGAGACTCATTAAATTCCTTGGAGTTTTCTTGAAAATCATAATAATTGTGGTAAAGTATCTCTACTTTCGCTTAACTGATGGTGCTTCTCCTATAGCTCTAATCACAAATCACCTCTCGGTCTCATTGCAATTCAATAGGCCAAACAATAACTAGCCAAAAAACTGCAAACATTAAGAACAAGAAATAAACACTCAATCATTGAAAAATTGAAAATAAAATAACTTGGAATATAAATTGTGTGTTCAAAGCTAGACTACATTAAAGTTCTAGAAAATCAAATTAGTTCATAATAAAACTAAAAAGAAAAAGAATACAACTAGTGTTCTTCGTTGGAGTCGGTTGATGAAGCAAGCGGCTCTTGCCTCTGCTCTTCAGATCCACCTTTTCCCTAGAAAAATAAAGAATAAAAACTAAACTAAGAATTAGACTCCAAAAAATCATCAAAAACTCACTCTTCAACTCCCCCAACTCATCCCACAAGCCGGGATTAAATAACTGTTAAAGTTGACAAAAAAAAAGAATCAGAGACTTACAGCTACAATCTAGCCTAAATATTTGAAAAATAGTTTCTAAAAATAAATATTAACAAAAGAGAAAGATATCCCAAAAATAACGAGATTATCTAAAATTGAAGATTTAGTGATATGTAGCTTGAATTGCAGAGTTCAGTACATTTTTTTTTCCTTTTCCTTCTTGTGAATTCTAAATATTCTAATTAAGATTAATCCACTTTTATTTTTATCTAATTAAATTTCTAAGTGCTTTTAAAAGTCTTCCGAAAGTTTCATCATACGCAAATTTCTCCCATACGGTTTGAAATTGGTTTACAAGATTTCGTCTTTGTTTTCTCTCGATCATCATAGGTTAAAACCTTCATGGCAAAAGCTTGCTGTAATATTGTACCTAATAGTAAGGGTGTAACGGGTCCAGTTCGGTCCAGTTTTAGACATATTTTAGAATTGAATCGATATAGACCAGTTTTGAGATTTGAAAAACCAATGCCGCATCGGTTACACTCCTAAATTAGTACTTCCAGTTTTACTAGTTCCGATCCTATTCTGTCTGGTTTTTTCGATTTATTATATATTATAGTGTGTAATAATATATTTAGTATTATAAAATATATATTATAATGATATATTATAGTATATTATAATATATAATGATATAATATTAGTATAACTATTAATACAATAGATTATAGTGATAATATATAGTTATTTATATAGGATTTTAAAATTTAATATAATATTAATTAGTAATTTATCATATAATATAAAATTATTTTATATATAATTATATATTGTATATAAAAATTATATTTAATAAAAAATCATATAAAAATATTTAATTAAATATAAAAATTAATATATATATATATATATATGAACCGGTTTGGTCCGTAGTTAGAAAAAGGAAAATCGCAACCGGACTGATTTCAACCAGCTTTTGACAAAAATGAAACGGGTACCGGATCGAACCGAACCTCGTATTGGACCAAACCGACCTGTTTGATCCAATTTACCGGTTCCCTAGTTTTTTTTCACCCCTACCCAATAAACAAAATCTTAAGATCTGTAGAGCTAAATATTTTCCTAACTCAACTATTACAGAATCAATTTTGGGCTCCAGATCTTCTTTTCTTTGGAGAAGTGTTTGGTAGGGCACTTATCTGCTTATGGAGGGCCACATTTGGGGAGTTGGATATGGCAAAAGAATTTCTATTTCGCAGGATAAGTGGCTTCCAAATTCAAACTCCCATAAAGTGCAATCACCTGTGAATACTCTATTTGTAGAGGCACGGGTTATTGAGGTTATTGACACATCTGAGGGTTGGTGGAAACAAGACCTGTGAACCCTAATGGGAGTTCTGATAAGTTATTAAGGTGTGGTGCTTCAAATGGACAGTTTACGGTCAAGAGTGCATACCATTTAAGTAGGCAACTTCAGATGAGTAGTAAAGGTGAATCCTCAAGAAACTATGAATGGCAACATATATGGAAGAAAATCTGGCACTTGCCTGTATTCCCTAAAGTGAGTATTTATGCGGTGTGCATGTATGGATGCTCTCCCTACAAAATTAAATCTATGCAAAAGAAGGATGGTTGCTAACTCTTTATGTCCAGTTTGTTTGCAAGAAGAGGAAACTCCTGGTCATGCTTTTTGGTCTTTCCCTGCAGCACAAGATGTTTGGTTTCTTAGGAAAAAAGATATTACAAAAGGCCTCTATTACAACTATAGCTTTTGATGTTATTTTCTCCCAGTTGATGGATCGGTTATCTCTATAGGATTTGGTTCTGTTCTCTTATTTGGTTCAATTCATATGGCTTAGAAAACATTCCTTTATCTATGAAGGCTCTTTTCAACATCCTGCTACTCTCTACAAGAATGCTCTCAAAGCATGTAGTGAGTATGAAGCTACCATGGAGACTCTAAGGAAACCATCTGTGAACACTCAATCTACCATTTTCCTTTGGGAAGCCCCTCCAGAGTATTAGGTTACCGTTAATTGGGATGTGACAGTTAGATATGATGACAACAACGTTGGTATTGGTGTTGTTGTAAGAGACAACACTGGATTTGTTCTAGCCTCTATAATGAAAGCCCTTATTTTCTGTGTGCAGCCTTCCATAGCTGAAGCTCGAGGTCTTTTAGAAGCAACTCATTTTTGCAAGGATCTTGGTCTGCAACAGGTTATTTTTTAAGGAGATTCAGCTAGAGTCGTTAATGCAATTTCGCAAAGGGATTCATCTGCAGCAAATTTCTGCTGTATCACAAATGAAATTAAGTTGTTGTTTTCTATTTTTGAGTGGGAGATTAGACATGTTAAACGTGAAGCTAATGGGGTAGCACATATTCTAGCTAAAGATGTTTCTCTCAAAACAAAACTGATAGAACCAAATTGTATTTCTGCTCATGTGTGGCTGAAAGTCATTATTGTAATTAATGTTATGAATGAATGTGTTTCCACTTAAAAAAAAAAGAAAAAAAAAAAGAAAAAAAAAGAGACAAAACCTTATGAAGAAACGTTTGGTGCAGGAGGCAATTTGTCCTTTATGAGAAGTGGATGAAGAATCTATAGAACATCTCTTGTGGGAATGTCCTTCAGCCAAAGATGTTTGGAGTATGCGCACTAAAAAGATTCAGAAATGCAGTCTAGTTGGCCTAAGTTATATGGACATTGTCATACTTATATCTTGTGGCTTAGAAGTTGTAGATTTTGAACGAATTTTAAAAGAGTTTTGCAGCAGGACAGTTCACAAACATTGTTAAGGCAAATTGGCACATAGCTTTGGATAGATAGCAAAAGAAGAAAGATCGATCATGGGAATTGCCTCATAATCAGAAATAACAAAGGAAATGTCTTAGCTTCTTGGAAAATACCAAAGCATGGAAATTCAACACCCCAAGTTGCTGAATCTTGTGGATCTTTCTAAGCTGTATCTTTCTGCATGCTTGGAACTAGGATTTGGCGAAACTATTTATGAAGGTGATGCAAAAAATGTAGTGGAAGCGATACAGAAAGATGATGAAGATCATAGTAGTTAATGTGGGCATAATACAAGACTCTCGGACTTTGCTATCTAACATACAACAACAGAAGTTTCAGACATGTCAAAAGGGATGAAAACCATGTGGCACACCATCTAGCAAACTCTGTTATAATAACTCTAGAACATATAGCATGTAATCGATCTCTTGTATTTTCTAATGCAAATCAATAAAAGTCAGTTTCTTTGAAGGGAGAGAAAGTAAATCCTTTTTCAACTATGTTGTTGAACCACAAATATATTCTTACAAATATTTTTAAGGAGATTTCGAGTGAGTTGTTCTCTGATTTCTCTCTGTATACGATCTGCAGTATTTGAAGATCACAAACCTTTTCTTTTCAAAGAAAAGATGGACTTTCTAGAAGGCTCAATTTTTCTTCATTTAAGAAGATTACCACTAATCTCAGTACGCTTCATATGTTATTTTGATAGGTTTTATACCTGAATTACTAGAAGATTAGAGAAGCCATCGAATTAAAAAGTCTAAAATTATTTATTAAAAAAGTGGTTTTTTTTTTTTTTAAGAATATTTAAGGAAACCCAATAACAATGGTAGAAGAAGATGAAAATCATGAATTTTCAAAAGGGTGGCTCTCAGCCACAGTTGAGGGCTCCCGCTAGTGCATTTCATCTATTTTTTTACATGCATTTTTTTAACACTTTTAATATTTTTTAAAAAATAATTCACAACATTATTAAAAAATAATTCTTTAATCATTACGTAAAAAAAATTAAAAAAAAAAATCCCAGCATGAGCCCCCAATGGGAAGACTAGCATTTTCCTTTTCAGATTATACGTTAAAGAAATCTTGATTGCACACAACATTACAATAAAAGTATATATATCCTAGTTCTTGTGTGGTATATCTATTCTGAAACTATATTGGAATCAGAGACAGGTTAAAAAAAAAAAGTTTTATTTGTAAGTACTCAGTGTAAATTAGGACACACGCTTCACAATATTGCTTATGCGATAAGATTTAATTTATAAGAAAAACTTTTAAGTTTAAATATTGCAAATCAAATCATATTACATCAATAATTTGAATGATGATGTTACACTCTTTTGAAAAATTAAAAACACATACAATATCCATAAGAAGAGCAAAACCCATAATCCAAATAAAGAGTTAGGACAATTATTTGTAACTTCACTCATTATAATTTGAAATTTATTCATTCTCATGATCTCTCACTGACCCCAAAGTACATCATTAACCTGTCCTATTATTCATATTGCAACATGACCAAGAACACTTCTACTGACAAACCATACAATACAATACAATACCCTAGTAACAAGAGAGAAACTAATAATCAACATAGTAACCCATGCATGCAATGATCATACTTGTATCTCATAAAACATCAAAATATTATTAAAATTGAAAGAGCTTTCTAGAACCAAAAAGCAACCCCTACGCTCCACAAAGCAGGCAGATCATATTTGGATTGCACCCATGTGCTGCCACTCACTTGAAACCTCAATTTTATAGAACCACTTGGTGGATTAGCCATGTCCCACACTGCCCCGAAGGCTTTGCGCATGCCCTTCCATTGTTTGCAATCCTCCTATATGCACCATCAAATGAGCAAAGAGGCCAACCCATCCGTCAGTTTATAACAATTATCATCTCATTTGTTCAATACATATCTTTTAAGAAAAACTTATTTGTACAAATTTAGAGTGTGCAAGTTGAGATATAAACCCTTAATAAAAAAAGTGAAACTCATTAAAAATTTACTTCTTTTCGGGGTGTGCCCCAAACCCTCAAAGGCTTGGAGTGTCATGAATTCATATAGCGTTACTTGAAGAATTATATGAATGTACCTGCCACAATTCAACGGCTGTGATATCATTCATCTCGGCTGCATATATAACCGTTATAGCTAGATAATTAGGATATCTGCTATTCTCATGGACCTTGAACATAAGGTTGTAACGAGAGTAGTGGCACGAGACCCTTCGATATTCTATGTCAATCACGCCGCGAGCAAACAAATCCAAGACCACGTTGGGGCGTGCCAATCTTGCATAGGCTCGGGGGCTGAGTATGAAGTCAGTTTTGTCACCTTCACCGTAGTCAGTCACCACCACATTCACTCCATCCTTACTGCAATATTGTGGTGTTTTGCACCTTACCTAAAGAGTCATCATCAACAAAACCACCAATCATACATGCTATATTATTATAATAATAATAATAATTATTATGCAGACCAAGTAAAGCAAACTATATAGGTTACTTTTTCATTAGTGCTATCTAACACAATCATTGTCCTTGAGCTTCATATGATAGGAAGATCAATATTTCAAGTTAAAGCAAGCTCAAACTGGTTGGGGTAGGCCATGCTAGCTAGCTAGCTAGCTAGTGTGCCATGCTTTATTCAAAACACTTATCCACTTAATTATTCATACAATACCATGCTTTATATTATTTATAAGTTTGGAGAGTAAAATATCACTTATTATGAGACTCATTATATTTATTAAAAATTCAAAATTCAAAATAATAATATTTTCTTTAATAAACTGATGTGACAAGCTTCTACATCAGTAGTGTCAAAAAACAGGCTTGTAAGTTTACCTGATAGCATGCACCACAACCAGTTCCATTCCTATACAGCCTAGAGACTCCAGTCACGCTGCCATCATTGACAGTCCTTCCGAATTCTCCAAACCCACAAGCTCCACCTATATGATCACCATTTCATGAGCTCAACTGTATAGAGGTGATATATAAACTGAATAATTTTTACACATTGCTAATTATTGGTATTAATTAGTATTTGGTAGAGAAAGAAAGTTGTTCAAAATAGTTGAGCAAATAATTCTTTCAGCATGCATGCACATAACTTGTAATGCATAGTTATGAATAACTCCAAATTGGTAGCCAAATAATATCTAAAAGTGTATATGTAGACTTACTTTGAGTCCCATAGCAGTCAGGACTACCGTAGTAGGTTGCTCTTGAAGAAGTAAAAGTGTCTTGAGAGGCACATAGAACAGGCAAGAGCAGTACCATGATTACACAAAGAATACCAACTTGGTTTTCAAGTATTGGAAGCCCCATATCTTAATGGAAAGGTTTCTTAATAAAGGGTAAGATAATGGAAGAAAGAGACCAAAACCAAAGCTCTAATCAAGAAGCAGACAGAGTTGATGAAGAAAATGGACGAGGAGGCTAAGAGATGGGAAGCAAAGAAATCGTAGTCCAGCATTTATAGTTAAGGAAATGTCATGTATTGAGGTGAGATATAAGCACCTTTTTCTCCCACTTAAAGAAAAAGGAATATTTTATATTAATGCTTACTTACCAAATAAAAAGGTACTTATAACTAGGGAATGCGATGGAGTAGATCCCCTTAATATTGACCCCCCGAGACCATTTTTGCAATAAAAATCAATGCATGTTTATCTGTTATGCTAATAGAAGGATATGTTTGGGAATTCTTTGCCAACTTTTCTTTCTCTTTTACCTCTTGGCTAGCTCCTTGATCTCCTACCCCATTATCTAGCAATAGTCTCGGCATAATCGTTATTAATGACAAAGAACATTGCAATTTCTACATATTTGAACTGGGATTTGGGAATCTACGGGATAACTTGGAAATATGCAAATAGAAGCTTAAGAGACATTGAAAATGCTTCTATAAGTTTGGTCGGAAGCTGTCCACTGTGCCAAATTATTATGTGCACATCGATTTTGAGTTTTGTATTAATATTTTTCACTTGATTCAAATAATAGAACCTTTAAAAAAACACGTTGGTCCATGATGTTTTTTCCGTGTACAAAACTTTCTTATGTAATAAAATAAAACGAAGAGAAAAGGAAAAATGGAGTAATTTTTACTGTTTTTTTTTCATAAATTCTGCTACATACAATCATTTTTACGTGCTCATCACGCATTTATTGATGTGATTAGTTAAAATAATTATTTTATATTAAAAAAGTGATACAGCCAATTACATTAATAGAATATATAAAAAATATATAAAAATGACTGCACATAAAATTTTTATTTTTTCATTAGAATGCATTTTCTGAGAGGCTACCTAAATTTCCAGTCAAAGCCAGCATGCTAAGTAGTAAACACAATTTGAATAACCCACTAGCTAGGCTAGCCGTCTCATCTCTGTTAATAGCATAGGCGTGTTTCTAATGAACATATTTGGATTGGTTTATTGAATAAAAAATCAGAAGCTACATTACATTCAAGCAACCGGTTTAAGTTAGCCCACGTCCACCATACCCATTATCTTCATCCCTTTGGTCAAAACGCACTAATAAACGTGTAACTAATGTTTGGGGGTTTTAGCACTACTATTAAGCATTGTTAGTGAAGTGGCTAGACTTTGACCATTTAGCTATAGAATTCATGTTTCTCATTATAGCTAGCCATTTTTCATAAAAATTAAATAACAAATTTTCTAAATTGATCTCTATTTTATTAAAAATTATAAATATAATTTACAAGTGAAAAAAAAAAAAGATTTAGATTTTAATTTGGGATGGCTTAATCGTGGAGTAGAGGGTACAAATAATTCACATACTTGAATTAGGTTTTGCTGTCCAATTAAATGGTTTCGGTCACTTAATCATAGCCTTGGGTTTCCTGTTGTGGATCTTTTATAAAAGGGGTCATGCTTATTGAGTCTAATTTTTAAATACTTGCGACAAAAAAATTGAAGGACAAGAAGAGGAAGAACAAAGAAAATGAACCGGCATGCTGAAATATTTGTAATAAAATAATGGTAAAAAATAAATGATAATAAAATCACGTAAGTTTTCACAAATTAACTAATCGCATAGGTTTTAATATGTCAGCATAATTAGTGTCATCATTCATTATGCTGTCAAGAGCGTGATTTTATTTATTTGACATAGTTAGAAGTATTAGAATATGTTATAGTCTGCGACATTAGACTTAGTTGATTATTTAGGATTTTATGGCACAATAATCTCATTTTCAGTTTTTAGACGAAATGCTTGTTCGAAAATGCATTTTGCTTTTTTTGAGGCATTTCAGGGTAGACTTTTGGTAAATAAATTACACAGTTAGGTTTGTATGAATGTTTAAGATTTTTCAATGCAAAGTTTATTTTTCACATTCCCAGAATGAATAGTAACCTCAATAGTAACACCTAGCACAATGTTTTTTAAAAATCAGTGTAAAATGTCCAAATTAGGTTAGAAAAGTTTTATTTGGACAATTAACAAGATCTTAGCCACACTTTGTGAGTAGTATCTGTAACAACCAGTTAGAAATTCAATGATAAAATTTCTATAGACTTTAGGAACCCTGTAAGTTTTCACGAATAGATTAATCGCAAAGGTTTTAATCTGTTAACATAGTCAGTGTTATCACTCACTACGGTGCCAGAAATGCGATTTTAATTGTTTGAAATAGTTAAAAGTGTCAGAATACTTTATGGTCTACTCCATTAGACTCAGTTGGTTATTTAGGATTTTATAGCGCAATAACTCATTTTCGTAATTTTAGATGAAATGGACGTTTGAAACTGTGAAATTATTTTTAGGAGCACTTTGGAGTTAAGTTTTGGTAAACGGTTTTCATTGTAGGTTAATATGAATATTTAAGATTTTTTAGTACTAAGTTTATTATGTATTTTTTTGGAGTGAATAGTAACCTCGATAAGCGTACTAAGTGTAGTGTTTTCAAAATCACAATGTGGAATGTCCAAATTAGGTTAGAGAAGTTTTATATGGACACTTGGCAAGATCTTAGCCACATATAGTGAATAGTATTAGACACTTGGCACAAAGAGGAACCATTAGATGGATTTGTGAAGGAAATCAAGGTATAAGATTATACCACTTAAGCAAAACTTTTTTCATCTGATCAACCAAATTGAGCCAGATCAAAGAGGGTTTCAACCCTAGTAAAACCCTAAATGGTTGGAATCTAATTGAAACCCCAAAAGCTTGGTTGAAACCGAAACCCTAAACAGTTTCCCTAAACCCTAAAGTTGGCCTACAAACCTCTTTTTATCCGATTTCTAGCATTTTGTTTAATCACTTGATTAAATCACTTCCACATATTATTAATTTATCAAATCCTTGTTATAACATTATTATCCAATCTTTTAAATCTTGAAAATTTGATTGGGCTAAGAAAAATTGAATTTAAGCTTGATAGCATCTCAAAACCTAAGCAAATCCCCTTTAAACCCCAAATTGAAGTCCACTTCATTGAGGCCCACCAAGATCCACGAATTTGGCTACATTGGAAAAGCTTTTTGAAGAAGTTTCCTCCCCCACATGGTAGACCATCCTTGATATGAAGGAGAATCCACCTCAACAACCTCCATACCTCACAGCTTCTGTAGGCAGTCATTTGCCCCTCACTATTCTCCACTTTATATCATATAGTCATCTCCAATCAAGGGTCATTCAAGCCCATATCTTCCCCCTCCAGAAGTCTAGAGTTGTGCAAAGCACATTTCTTCCCTTTTAATCACTTCTTCACCCCGTTCTTAGAGAAAAGCCCAAAAGAGCTCTCTCGGGCAGATTTCTGGGTCTTCTTGCGTCGAGAGTTTCGACCATTTTAAAGTATTTTCACACGATGATTCCTTCAGAAAAGTTGTTCTTCTTTGAGTTTAGTTGTCGTAGGTATATTATTCGTCTCATTCCATAGTCATTTTATTGGTCAAAAAGTATTTTTAATCATATAAAGGTCATTCTAGTCGTAAAACTGGAGAGTATGTTATGTTTTAGAGTTTTCCCCAAAGCTAATGGACATATCTTGGTCCGAAAATTTTATAGAGTATTTTTAGCATATGTTTATGAGTTTCCATTGAGGGTTTGTTGCATGAATAAATTTTTTGATGATATATTTTCTTAGATCTAGAAACTTGAAAACTAGAAGTGGAAAAACAGTTTTGTTTGGAGAAACTATAAATATTTCGTGGGTTGATCTTACTCTAAAGGCTTTTATATTTTTATATGATAATTCCAAGTCTCTTATTTTCATGTTAGTATGTTATTTTGAAGATATTTAGTATTAGTTTTAAAGATATGATTTTTCTATGCAAGAAGATTTTGGTTAGGCCTAAGATTTGATGTTTTTGGGTTAGATCCATGTTTTATTGAGTTTTAGCCATGTGATTTTAAGTTTTATGGTTGGATATTCTTTAAGATACATTTTGAAACCATGTGATGTTTTAGTTTGAAGATCTCATCTTTTTAAGCCATGGATCAAGAGACTGATCAAAGCTAATTAAGAAAAAAGTTTCTATTTTTGGACTAAGTGTAAAACCAAAAATTTCAAGTGTTATTTTGTGATTTTGGTGACTTTATTTTAGTGACTTAAAGCATAGTTGACCTTAGGATGATGTTATAAATATGTTACAAGTAAGATTTGATTTTTTTGGAATTCTTGGAGATGTTTTGATTTTGGGTCAAAACTTGTGATTCAAGTGTTTGGATTTTTTTACAAAAAGTTTGGTGTTGATTATTAGCTTTTTCTAAATGGATGTTTTAAGTATTGTTTTAAACTTAGGATAGGAAGATCGTTGTTGCAAAATTTTGGTTTAAGCATGAGTTTTGAAGTTTGAATGAATTGCAACAAAAACCAATATAAATTACCTATGGATGTTTTGGCCATAGTGTGTTTTTTATAGTTGTGATTTGTTTTAAATTTTTCTGAGTTGATATTTGAGTTTAGGGTAAAATTTATATGAGGAATGTAAATTTTAAAAATTTTTGGGGCTAGGATGTGAAATCTTTAAGATATAGATAAAATGGTCATTTTCCTACATGTAGAGGGTAAAATAGTAATTCTACTCTAAGTTAGCTTTTTTTCATGCTTCTAATTGTTAGTAATTAAATTTCTAACTTTTAGAATATCCTCTTACAGTTCTTCGTGTTTCACATTTTATTCTCGTAGAACGAGACAATCAAGATAAGTTAGTTTTTAACTTACTATCAGTTTACTGTATATGTATGATGGATAAGGAAACTACAATTTATATATGTATGTTATCATATATGTCATGCCATGCTACGTCATTACATGTTTATCTATTACGCAAGATTTATTTTGTCATGAATGCTTATCTGTTACATAATCTATTATGTCACGTATTGCTATATGTTACAAGTATGTCATATTATGTTATGCCATCTATTACGTGTATGTCATGTCACGTAATATTCATTGTTACATATTATGTCATGTTATGAAATGTTGTATGTTAAATGTTATGTCATACTACAAAATATTTCTATCTCAAATAAGTTATGTCTCTCAAATTACATTCAAGTCATGGTATGTGATGTCAGGACTTCTGTTCTTTCATATTCCAGTCACATTTCATCTTAAAGACAGTTGTGTATTTTGAGAATAGTTAATTTTCGATTATCAGGTCAAGGATGATACACGATGCCTGGGATTGCGGTCAAGGCTATGCGCTACCGAGTACTAAGGTGAAGGAGTATAATCTACCGTACTACAGATAATTAAATCAGTTAAGTTATATTACGGTCAAGGATAATACGCGTTGGCTGGCACTGCAGTCAAGACTATGCGTTGCCAAGTACTATGTTGAAGGAGTATAATCTATCGTTATGTTAAGTTATATTACGGTCAAGGATAATACGCACTCCATAGTACTGCAATCAAGGCTATGCGCTGCAGAGTACCATGGTGAAGGAGTATAATCTATCATTATGTTAAGTTATGTTACGGTCAAGGATAATACGCGTTGCCTAGTACTGTGGTCAAGGTTATGCACTGCTAAGTACTATGGTGAAGAAGTATAATCTACCTTACTATAGAAGGATGATATGCACTGCTTGGTACTACGATCAAGGCTAAGTGCTGCCGAGTGCTACGGTGAAAGAGTATAATCTACCGTTATGTTATGTTATATTCAAGTTAAGTTTCAAGTTCATGTTCATATCATGTTATGTTCATGTTTATGTTATGTTCAAGCCCACGTTCATATTATGTTATGTTCATGTTCACGTTAAGTTTCAAGTTCATGTTCATATCATGTTATGTTCAAGTTCACGTTCATGTTGTGTTATGTTCATGTTCATGTTATGTTTCAAGTTCATGCTCATATTATGTTATGTTTAAGCTCACGTTCATGTTATGTTCAAGCTCACATTCATGTTATGTTATGTTCATGTTCACATTAAGTTTCAAGTTTATGTTCATGTTTATGTTATGTTCAAGCTCACGTTCATGTTATGTTATGTTCATGTTCACGTAAAGTTTCAAGTTCATGTTCATATCATATTATGTTCACGTTACGTTCATGTTATGTTATGTTCATGTTCACGTTAAGTTTCAAGTTCATGTTCATATCATATTATGTTCATGTCATGTTATGTTCACGTACATGTTATGTTCAAGTCACATTCATGTCATGTTATGTTCACTTTCACATTATGTCTCAATTTCACGTTTATATCATGTTATGCTCAAGTTTATGTTAAATTCAAGTTCATGTTTATGTTATGTCTGTTCACGTTCATGCTATATTTCAAGTCCATGTTATGTTTCAAGTGCACGTTCATGTTATGTTGCTAGTCCATGTTATGTTTTAAGATCAAGTTCATGTCATGTCAAGTCAAGTTCAGCTTACGTCTCAGTTTAATTTATGTCAGTTATGTCATGCTATATGTCAAGTTATGCTATGCTATGCTTACTTACGATTTTAATTATGCATTCATACTTTTACTGTCATGCATGCATCATTAACCTGTGTGTGAGTTTCCTGTTAACTTACTGACATTTGTAATCAAATCTCACTGTGGTAGTGCCAACTACCATTCCTCCCGAATGGTAAGCGATGTGTCAGGATCAGAGCAGGAGCAGACACTTGAAGACTGGAGGAGGTCGATTAGACGCCACAGACACGATGTGGAGTTTACATCTTCCATGGTTAGTTTTTGGACAGTATCATGGCCTCGTTAGTTGAATTACATAAGTTACTCGATGAACTTCCTCAATTGTATATTTTGATAATGTAAATGTGGAGTCTGGTCTCCCACATTTTTGAGATTACAGTCTTCTGAGACTCATACTGAAATTGTGGATGTTTATTTTGTTAAGTATGCTTGAATTACGATTTAACTATTTGAGATATTATATGTTTGGTGCATAGTATTGCTCAAAAAAAATTATCTGTTGCTAATATTGAATAATGCTAGATGCATGTTAGGAATATTACATTTTATATGTCATGAATGGAGGCAGGTAACTTTGTGTTACATGTCCCAATGCATCAGATCTCCGTTTGATCCAAAGTGGAATCTGGAGGCGTCATAGTATCACTTGGCACAAAGAAGAACCATTAGATGGATTTGTGAAGGAAATCAATATGTGAGATCATCCCACTCAAGCAAAACCCTATTCTTTCATCTGATCAACCAAATGCAAAGAGGATTTCAACCCAATGAAACCCTAAATGGTTGGAATCTAATTGAAACCGCAAAAATTGGTTGAAATTGAAACTTTAAACGATTTTCCCAAACCCTAAAATTGGCCTCCTAACCATTTTTGATCAAATTTCTAGTATTGTATTTAATCACTTAATTAAATCACTTCCACATGCTATTAATTCACCAAATTCTTGTTATGAAATTATTATCCAACCTTTTAAACCTGAAAATTTGATTGGGCCAAGAAAAATTAGATTTGGACTTAATAGCATCTCAAACCCTAAACAAACCCCATTTATACCCCAAATTAAAGCCTACTTAGTTGAGGCCCACCAAGGCCAACGAATTTAGCCACATTGGCAAAGCTTCTTGAAGAAGCCTCCTCCCTCACATGGCAAGCCATCCACTGCCCTTGATTGCACCCAATAGTACCTTGATGTGAATGATAAATCTACCTCATCAACCTTCATACCTCACTACTTCCGTAGGCAGTCATTGCCCCTCACTATTCTCTACTTTATGTCAATAGCTACTTCCAATCAAGGGTCATTCAAGCCCATACCTCCCCTCTCCAAAAGTATTAAGTCATGCAGAACACATTTCGCTCCCTTTCATCACATTTTCACCCCGTTCTTAGAGAGAAACCCAAAAGAGTACTCTTAGGCAGATTTCTAGGTCTTTTGTGTGACCATTTTCGACCATATGTAAGTATTTTCACATGATGACTCATTCATAAAAGTTGTTCAACTTTGAGTTTAGTTTCCATAAATATATTATTTGTCTCATTACATGGTCATTTGGTCAGTCAAAAATATTTTTAACCAAGGAAAGGTCATTCTGGGCGTGAAACCCCATTTAAATCCCAAATTGAAACCCACTTGGTTGAGGCCCACCAAGGCCCAAAAATTTAGCCACATTGGCAAAGCTTCTTGAAGAAGCTTCCTCCCTCATATGGCAAGCCATCCACTGCCCTTGGTTGCACCCAATAGTGCCTTGATGTGAATGAGAAATCTACCTCATCAATCTCCATACCTCACTGCTTCTATAGGCAATCATTGCCCCTCACTATTCTCCACTTTATGTCACATAGTCACTTCTAATCAAGGGTCATTCAAGCTCATACCTCTCCCTCCAGAAGCATAAAGTCTTGCAGGACACATTTCACTCACTTTCATCACTTTTTCACCCCGTTCTTAGAGAGAAACCCTAAAGAGCTCTCTTGGATAGATTTTTAGGTCTTTTCTGTGGCCATTTTTGACCATATGTAAGTATTTTCACATGATGACACTTTCATAAAAATTGTTCAACTTTGAGTTTAGTTTCTATAGATATATTATTTGTCTCATTACATGGTCATTTGGTTAGTCAAAAATATTTTTAACCATGGAAAGGTCATTCTGGGCGTGAAACTAGAGAGTATGTTATGTATTAAAATTTTTGACCAAGCTTATGGACATATCTTAGTCTAAAAATTTTATGGAGTGTTGTTAGCATGTATTAATGAGTGTTAATTGACGTTTTGTAGCATGAATAAAGGTTTTGATGATATATTTTCTTGGATCTACAAACTTGAAAACTGGAAGTGGAAAAACAGTTTTTATTTGGAGAAAGTTTGAATATTTCATTGTTTAAATTTACTCTAAAAGCTTTGATATTTTTTATGATGATATTAAGTCTCTTATTTTCATGTTAGGATATTAGTTTGAAAATATTTAGTATTATTTTCAAAGATATGATTTTTCCATACAAGAGGATTTTAGTTTGGCATAAAATTTGATGTTTTTTGGTTTAGATCCATGGTTTAGCCATGTGATTTTAATTTTGATAGTTGGATCTTCTTTAGGACACATTTTTAAACCATGTGATGTTTTATTTTGAAGACCTCATCTTTTTAAGCCATGGATCAAGAGATTGATCAAAGATAGTTAAGAAAAAAGTTTATGTTTTTGGACCAAGTGTAAAACCAAAAACTCAAGTGTTATTTTGTGATTTTTGGTGACTTTTGTTTGATGATTTAAAGAATGATTGATCTTAGGATGATGTTATGAATATGCTAGAAGTAAGATTTGATTTTTTGGAATTCTTGGAGATGTTTTGATTTAGGGTCAAAGCTTGTGATTCAAAGGTTTGCTATTTGTTAAAAAGTTTGGGTCTTTTTACAAAACATTTGGTGTTGATGATTTGCTTTTCTTAATGGATATTTTAAGTATGGTTTTAAACTTAGAATAGGAAGATCTTTGTTGCAAAATTTTGATTTTATCATGAGTTCTAAAGTTGGAAAAATTGCAACAAAAATTAAGAAAAATGGTCTATGAATGTTTTGTTCATAGTGAGTTTTCCATAGTTATGAGTTTTTTAAAATTTTTCTGAGTTGGAATTTGAGTTTAGGATAAAATTTACATGAGAAATGTAAATTTTTATAATTTTCAGAGTTCGATGTGAAATCCTTAAGTTATGGGTAAAATGGTCATTTTTTCATATGTAGAGGGTAAAATAGTAATTTTACTCTAAGTTGTCTCTTTTACACATTTCTAGTTGTTGGTAATTAAATTTTTAGCTTTTAGAATATCCTCTTATAGTTCCTTGTGTTTCACATTTTATTTTCATAAAACGCGACAAATGAGGTAAGTTAACTCTTAACTTACTATCAGTTTACTGTATATGTGTAATGGGTAAGGGAACTATAGTTTATGTTTATATGTTGTTATATATGTCATGACATACCATGTCATCACATGTTTATGTGTTACATGAATTATTCTATCATGAAATACTTATTTGTTATATAATATATTCTATCACATGTTATGTTATATTATAAAATATTATCTGTTACATGTTATCCCATGTTACAAAATATTGTCTATTATATGTATACCATGTTATGAAATATTTTCTATCATATGTTATGCTACGTTATGAAATATTGTATGTTATATGTTATGCCATGTTACAAGATGTTGTATGTTACATGTATGTCATGTTATGAAATGTTAAATGTTCCATCAATGTCTCAAAGTACGTCATGTATGTCGTCTTAAGTTCTTGTCATGTTAAGTTACGTCAAGACTTCTGTCCTTTCATATTCATGTCATGTCCAGTCTCGAATACGGTTTTTGTATCTCGAGAATAGTTATGTTAAGTTATTCATGTCAATCACGACTCTAAGTGCTAGGATGAGGTAATATCCTAGTGGAACTCTTTTGTTCACGCTAGAGTGTCTAAACATGTGTGAAATTTCCTGGGTTGATGAAGTACATTCAACAAGTTGCGAATGGAGCTTAACTAACTGATCACCAGAGCGCGCCAATAGAGCCATATTTTATTTTACATGTGTTCACAGCAAGTGTGACACAAATAATTCATGGGGCCACAATAATTGTGGATTATACACTATGTGAGACACAGCAACTGTGACACGTAGAATACATGGGGCCATAACAACTGCGGAGTATGTATTAACGCATTCACAACTAGTATAGATACCTGTGTTGTGATGTGGTAATCTAGAGGGGCACATGGCTTAAGGGGACTCGTGTAGCACCCATATGGTCACTTTATTAATTAAGTCTATTGAACAAGATTCCAAGTTCATGTATTTCACATTCAAGTCATGTTTCATGTTACGTTATGTTCAACTTTACGTTCATGTCAAGCTTTAAGTTCACATCCATGTTATGATCTAAGTTCATGTCACGTCAAGCTAAGTTTCAGTTTTAATTCAAGTTATGTCAGCTCATGACATGTTATATCATGTCACGTTATGCTTATTATTTTATGCCATGTTATGTCAAGTTATCTCATGTTTACTATTGACTTTAATTGTGCATTCATGTCTTTATTGCCATGCATGAATCATTAACCTGTATGGAAGTTTTCTATTAATTTGCTGAGATTTGTAATCAAATCTCACTGTGGTAGTCTCAACTACCGTTTTTCCTGAATGGTAGGCAACGTGCGGGATCAGAGTAGGGAGCAGACATAGATAGACGAGAGGAGGTTGACTAGATGCCGTAGACGTGATGTGAAGCTTACAGCTTCTATAGTTAGTTTTTTTAGGACAGTATTCTAACCTCGTTAGTCGAGTTACATGAGTTACTCAACGAATTGGCTCAATAGTATATTTTGTTAATGTAAATATAGAGTCTGGTCTCTCATATTTTGAGATTACAGTCCTATGAGACTCATACTGTAATAGTGGATGTTTATTTTGTTAAGTATACATAGATTATGTTTTAATTGTTTGGGAAATTATGAGTTTGGTGCATAGTATTCAAAAAATAAAAATTATCCGCTGCGAATATTGCATAATGCTAAATGTATATTAGGAACATTGCATCCTATATGTCATGAACGGGGGCAGGTAACCTTATGTTGCATGTCCCGACGCCTCAAATGTCCGTCCGATCCCAGATGGAAATCTGGGGGCATCACAACATTTATCTTAAATGTAAGATTACCATATACTTTCTATTCGGCTAGATTTACTACCAAACTCAATTTATTCAAAACCGACAGGCAAAGCTCCAAAAAGTGTCGTTCTTTTCCTTTGCCCAAATTATGTTAACGGGGATACAATGCTAGCTATGATGTGTCCAATATTCATTTCACTTTACCAAGTCTAACAAATAATGAAAAGCACAATGAAAACTCGTTTTTACACATAGGCAAGCCTGAGCTATGATGTTTGATGTTAACATGGATATGATCAGACAGGAATACCAATGGTACTTAGGTGGTCATATAATTTACACTCCCAATGGTTAAGTTTCTCCTCTTTGATGGGATTTCCATGGGTGTTGCTACTAGCTGCTTTATGCTTAGCCTTCTTCGCATACTGTAAGTCTACACCAAAGGTAGTTTAATCATTATAGAATTCAAAATATGATGGAGACTTGTAAGTCTGCTTTACCTCAATATTCCACACAATAATAAATTCATGTTTTATGAGAGTCAAATTAGTTGTGCCTCTTTTAGGCCGAGACAACTCCCCAGTCTTTAGAACTCCTTTCATCATATAGTACCCGGATAAAAGTAAAGTCACATGGAAACGTCAAGTTAGTGTTGTATGATAACTAGACCAGACACTAAAGTAAATCTTTCTTTTCAGAGACACTTTATCTATGATGCCGTATTCCACTATTCCGGCGATTTTCCAACATACTTGTTAACCTTGAATTAAATTAAATAGCAATTGTGTCAAGTGGTATACTGGCTCATGCTTAAATACATATCTAAATGCTAAGTTTCCAAAGTCTGACAGTAATAAGAATCAAATTAGAGCTGCTTAAATGGAATTACAGAAACAATACCTCATTTATATGGAAAGGGGGATAGTGGCACCTTGTTAGAAATCAGAATGGAGAAATTTATTTTCCTAATATCCCAAAACCAAGATTCTAAAGATGCGTTTGGGAACACAAGTATTCTCAGATATTTCCTTTCCAAAACATTACTCAAATAGGAAAAAAAATTCAATTTTAAATCTTCAACTTTTTCGTCTAATTATTACTACTTTCCCAAACTCACAAACAAAACATAAAAAATTTCAA
Organism: Carya illinoinensis; assembly: GCF_018687715.1. Taxonomy (NCBI): domain Eukaryota; kingdom Viridiplantae; phylum Streptophyta; class Magnoliopsida; order Fagales; family Juglandaceae; genus Carya; species Carya illinoinensis. The sequence goes on from NC_056762.1 coordinate 23,036,653, forward strand.
AATAAAAATTATATTCAAACAATTTTTTAACTTTATAATATTTTTATTAAACTTTTTCTCTTATTTCCCAAAACCTAATAAAGCATCTTAATTCAAACTATTTCACTATTATTTATAGATATTCTGAGATATTCTAAGTATCTAAAGGAGCTCTAAAGATCGAATACAAGTTAAATTAAAAATAAATAAAACCAAGCTCAACATAAAATTTAAGCTGAAGATAAGATACAAGTCTCAATTAGTAGTATCCTTTTAATGTAAACTTAACTCAAAACATATGTACAATTAAAAACCAAGTTTAGCACAAGTCCAAGACATAATGGCAGCAACGTAATAACACTAAAAATAATCTTGAATGTACTGTACGGAAAAGCCTATGTGGCCAGGTATTAAAGGGCATTTTTGTAAAAGTTTTCAATGTGTGGGTCCATTTCTGGAATATTAAAATAGAAGAAAATGCTTATGAAAGCACAAAAGGTCAAGGCCACTAGAGAGAGAAAGTCATGAGATTACACTAGAATATAAATGTAATTAAAATAAGAAGGTCTACCCTTATGTAAACACTAGGTTACTGAATATATAAGACTCATTTTCACTCGAGAGCAGCACACATATGAGAGAGAAAAGGGCAATGTGTAGCAAAGGCTCACCAAAAGAAACAGAGGGTACTATGCGGAAGAAGGCAGGGCACAAAGGAGCTCAAGTGATTGTGCTGATATTCAAAGTGGTGCTTGGAGGTCAATGATGTCAAAACTTCAAGATGGAGGAGACGCGATCGAGGACCACAGCGACTGGACCAAAACTCATAGGCGATAGAGGCTACGAGATGGAGGATACATGACAGATCTAGAGTGACGAGAAGCATTCGGCGGCACCTTTTGTGATGGGGAAGGTGATATCGCGGGGGCTAGCTATGTACAGTGGTTTCCTGAGATGTGGTGGCGGCTAGGCAACTAGCTAAAGAGAGAAGATGAGAGAGAGATAGAGAGAAGGAGATAGAGAGAGAGAGAGAGAGAGAGAGAGAGAGAGAGAGAGTATGGTGGTTATGGGTGCCTAGGACAGCGTTCCCTGAGATGTGGTGCCTGCTGGTTGCGGCCAAGAGCAACACCTTGAGTAAAAGCTTCCACAGCCGATTGACCAATTGCTCTGTTTCAACTAAGGAAAAACAGAGGAGGTGGGAGTGTCATGTGTTTGGGAGGAGTTGCTAACCGCTGCAAAGTGGCTGAGTAGTTAATTGGGAGGTGTTCTTTGCAGGAAGGAAGGGGTTGAATGTTAGTTTTTTTGGTTAAGACTAGGGTGGAAAACATAGTCGTTTGGTTAAGTATTGCGAATGCTTGCATATAGAATAGATTATATGCAGTTATTTGAATTAGTAGTGATTGAAATAATGATGTTTTTTTCACAAGTTTATAACGTGTATGTTGTAAAGGACAAAAATATGTGTTTTGATAAATGAAATGAAGTATAAAATAGCTCCGTGGGTTAGGACTGAGGCCAACTCTGAATTCATTGCTCAATTCTTCTATCTTCCTTCTGTTCTCTCTCCCTCTGATAATCTCTTTCTCCTCTTCTATTCATGATTTTAGGAGGGTGACTACCTTGAATACGTTTTTACTGAAGTGGGCTCATTATAGATGGTATCAGATTGTCACTATACTTGAAGAGACAATCTATCTACAATCTCTCCATGAATCACTCTCCAATCTCAACAACTGGGTCTGTTTTTCTATTTCCATGATTCTTGTTGTACATTCTAGCTATACTTTCCATGTATGCTTGATGTACTTTCAAGTATGATGGCTGTACTTTCCATGTATGCTTCTCAAATAGCTACCAGCACAGTTGTACATACATTCTATAATTTCTATTTCAATGCCAATACACAAGCCATGCTAGGTGCGGGCTATTCACATTTACATGGTATCAAGAATTACTCGAGGTTTCAGAAAAATGACTTCCTATACAACCTCCTCGATTCCTCCTGTGGACAACACTTCCTCCATTGATTTGTTTTCCACAAAAGCCAATCTGCCTAAAATTTCTATCAAATTAGCCTCTACCAAAATTCTTTCTTTGGAAAGCTTAGGTAGTTCCTGTTCTTTGGGGACACAATCTCCTTGGTTACGTTACAAATGAAATGCCTTGTCCTCCCACCACCATTATCAACGAAAATGGTCTTTGGAATCCGAATTTGGCAATAGCAACATGGTTGCGTCTTGATCAGTTGATTCTCGAATGGATCAACAATTCTTTTTCAGACATTTCTCTTTCTTAACTGGTAAATTGTGAAATGGCACATGATGCATGGGAGGTACTCGAAACTTTATATGGTCGACGTACAAGAGATCGTGTTAGCAGATGCGTGGTGAGTTGTTGGCACTCACCAAAGGCTCCTCTTCTATGCGTGGTGAAGAAGTTCCAGCTCCCCATTCTCCCACATTGCGTCAATTCTTTGTTTTAAGAAGTAGCAATCTTTCGTCTAGTGCCCCTCTATGTTGTGGTATGTGCAGTAGCAGCGAGTTCTCTGGTCATAGCTGCCATCACTTCGAGTTTGTTCTTTACTCCCTACTTGCACGTTCAGGCTCAAATACACCACCCTAGAGCTTTGATTTCTTGAGGGTGTGCCTCCATCCCTCTTATGTTATTGGCCTTTCCTCACCTTTTGCTCATTTTCACAGGTTTTTCTGTTGGTTGCTCTCTTTGGCTTGCTTTCTGCCTACTCCAACTGGAACTTCTTCAGGACGATCAAGGCCTTGAGAGTTTCTTGATGCAATCATTTGCTCGATCCATATACTATTGTAATTTTGTAGGGGTTTTCCTAGACAATTCTACCACAAAAGGACTTCTGGGCCAAATGCCTCCTAAAAGTTCTACCAACGTGATCTTTTCATCCTGATCTTTTGCCATCATGCGCTCCATATAGAACCTGGCTAGGTATGTGTAATGCTCTAATGGAAGGGCCAAATCACATAGCCTATACTCCAAAAGGCCTAGTCAATGATACAATTAAAACCCGATTGCAACCTTATAAATAGCAAGAACTTCTCCTTCCCAAGCAATGTGAAATCCCATACACCACCTACCTTTATACTTATCATATGGGCGTGTCACAATTTACCCCTCTTAAATTCTCAATGTCCTCGTCGGGCCTGTTCGTTATAGGTGGCATGGCTCAAGTCCCATATTTTTTGTTGGGATAGGCTCTAATAACATTTTTAATGCCCTAATGGAAGACCCAAACTACATGACCTATACTCTAAAAGGACTAATCAATTGTAGTCCTATTGAAATCTTATAAAGAGCAGGAACTTCTCCTTCCCAAGCAATATGGGATCTCATACACGACCTACCCTTATCATATGGGGATGTCACAATACGCTTTTAGGCTTTTATCCTCTTGTTGTTTGACTTTGAGATGGTGGGTCGCCTCCTCCTTCTGTTGGCCATGAATTGGATCAGGAACTGTTTACTCAATTCTTTCAAATGTCTATGGAGCCTTGGTTTATTGCTCTAAGCCACTCTCTTGCCGCTCCTTTTAGGATTAAGGGGAAAGCTTGACATACAATTTCTCCAAAAAAATCATGGTGGGTCATGTGAGCCTTGAATATCTCCAAATGCTCGATTGGATCCTTAGATCTGTCTTACATTTTGACTTGCAAAACTTTGAACTTTAGCGGGAGTGTAACCTTATTATTTTTGCACCATAAGGCAAATCTGTGCTATTGAGCTGTTGATCAACGAACGAGGATGCACCTATCCTCTTAACCATCTCCTTGTATTTATCTATGAGATTGCGTAAATTATGGTGCATCTTCTTCTTTTCTTCATCGTCAAAGGTTGGCCTGCTTGTGCCTTGCAATTCCACTTCGATCCATTTATTATGGCTTGGTGCAATGTCTTCCCTGGAGCCTGCACTCCTTTTGTCTTAAAACCTCATTTTCACGCTGGGTACTCTCCATCTCCAAAGTCATTTTCTTAGTCTTTCTTCCAATTTTACAAATCTCTTTTCCATGTTACCGTTCATTCATTTGCTTGTCGAAGCTACTTCTTGAATGCGAGTTGCTAGAGAACAAGTCACTGGAGGGATACGAAAAGCACGTTGAAGTTTCATAGATCTCACAGACAATGTCAACTGTTGTGGATATGTTTTGTACTCCTAGAAAAGGCCTTTAGCAACCTGCACCAAAAGGATAAGTGGGGCTCGATATGGTAGGGGACTCCTCCGATGCCTATATTAGTGAGAATCAAGTGTACCGAGTATTTCAGTTTTTAGATTGTGAAGTTACCTTTGGCATGTGCTTTGACCTCTATTTATATAAATCGAGTGTTCAATTGGTAATGCTTGCCTTATGGCTCAGTCCTCGCTAATTGTTGTTGAACTACAGACCATTAGTGCTTTAGATCTACTTGTGTGGCGAATACTATGAGAGGATAATTTATATGCGTGGGTGAGTATCTCGCTAGATGTTATCAATATTACTCAGTATCCATTACATCATGAAGTCACTATAGATGATAGTTGGAATTTTGTATCGGTGCATTTTGTTGGTTGTGGGCTTGGGTTTTGCTAGATAGCTTATGGCTTTGGGTTCATGGACCCTTGTGATGTATGGTTCAACACGACTTCCTTAGGGGAATATTTAGCCTACCAATACAAGTGTTGAGTTTACATTTAACCCTAAAATAAATAAATCTATACTAAGGTTTGTTTTATGAGATTTTGGGAAATAAGGAAGAAAAAGTTGAACAAAAATATTATGAAGTTAAATATTTTTAGAATATAATTCTTTTAAAATTTGAAACTTTTGAATTGTTTTTTGTGTTTTGTTTGGAAGTTTTAAAAAGTTGTAATAATTAGATGAAAAAGTTAAGGATTTAAAATTGAGAAATGTTTGTGTTTGTATGATATTTGGAAATGAGATGAGATGAGATGAAATGGGATGAGATGAAACAATCTCCATATTCAAAACAAGCCCTTAGTCAATATTAATTGATCAAGATCTTGCTAGACAAAGACTCATAAAGGCAATGTCAATATTTTACATGGATTATGTAATTGATATACAAAGCAAAATGACAATAAAACTGAAAATTTTGTAGGATAGTTATTTTCTTCCCCCTTGAGACATTTTTATTTATTATCATTATACAATAAACAACACTTCCACTTTCATTACTTAATATTCAAGTCAAACAATACACAATCAATAATACAACTCGGTACAAAACCCAGATCAACACACTTAGAATTACATAATAAAGCATTATTTGCAAGAACATGTGCCACTTGATTAGCAGTCCTTCTGACATAGCATATCTTCCAATCATCCACACCTGTTAAAACATTCTTAATCTCCTCAACAATATGCCCATATCGTGTGAAATTCTCAAGAGGATTACTTATTGCATCAACCACAATCTTAGCATCTCCTTCCAATATCACTCGGTCAAAACCAAGCTCATAGTAGAAAATACAAGCACATAAGGCTACTCTTGCTTCAGCTGAAGTGGAATTTGCACTGAACATCAAAGGCTCTCTCAACACTGCTCAAACCTTTCCATGTACATCTCTGACTACAATTCCAACATCTATTTGTGAGTGAGTATTATCCACTACAACATCCCAATTTACTTTAACCCATGACCTTTCAGGTGCCCTCCACCCCTGCTGGTTTGCTTGTCTCACACTACCATGGGGAATCCTTTCAACTTGAACTCTCTAAAATTCTATCAATTGCTCCCTAGCTCGATAGACAAGAACTATATGATGGATGAAAGACTACTCATATATTATAGCAAATCTCCTAAGCCAAATTCTTCCAGTAATAACTGTCATTTCAGCAATTCGAGTTGTGTCCAAAACAGTAGACATATGTTCCATATGGGATAAAAAAATCCAAGCTCCATCCATTCATTTTCAGAAATTTATGACAGCCCAGACTCCACACATCTGTTGCTGAACTACAATTCCAAAGAGCATGAACAACATCTTCAGGAAATAAACCACAAATAGGACATATATCATAATCAATCACCTTTTTTCACTAGATTAGCTTTGGTTGGTAGGCCATCATGACATGCCTTCCAAATAAAGACCTTATCAATTCTTGCAATCCTGTCATTCAACATCTTTTGAAAAATCATATGCACTTCTCACAAAGAAATTCCCAGACTTAGTCCATTGCCATATTTGTTTATCTTCACTAGCCATCAAACCAAGAGGGAGCTTAAGAATACAATCAGCATCACTATCACTAAAAATCTGTCTCACCAAATTAGCATGCCATCTCCTGTTATCACCATCGATTAGATCCTGAACCTTTGCTATGTGGGGTAGATTTAAAGGGGGAGTTTGAACTTTAAAGGTCCAAGGTTTTGGAAGCCATCTATTCTTCCATATAGAAATTGATCTCCCATTACCAAATCTCCATATCAGACCTTCTTGCAATAAACTCTTAGCACCATAAATTGATCTCCAAGCATATGAAGGCTGAGAGCCCAATCTAGAATTTAGAAAATCTTCATCCTTATAATATTTCTTCTGCATTATAGTTGCTACTAGAGAACTAGGGTTCTGAACTAGCCTCCAACCTTGTTTAGCTAGGAGAGTCTTATTGAAACATTTAAAATCCCTTAAACCCAGTCCACCAATCCCTTTTGTCTTACTCAGAACAAACCAACTGATCCAATGAATTTTATTATCCTGCTAGTTATGACTCTACAAGAATTTTTGTATCATCTTACTTATGCCTTGCAGTATACCTTTTGGGAGTTGGAACACTAACATAAAATATGTGGGAATGGCCTGTACAATTGCCTTGATAAGCACCTCCTTACCTGCTTGGGACAACCACTTCAACTTCCAATTAATGATCCTTTGCCATGCCCCGTCCATAATATACTAAAAAGATCTAGTTGTATCTCTCCCAATCATGACAGGAAGACCCAAATATTTCTCATAGACCGAACAACAAGTACACCAATCACTGTACTAAAAAAATGTTGTGTTTCCCTTTTGGTATTCTTGCTGAAAAATAATAATGTCTTGTCTCTATTCAATATTTGACCCAAGGCCATCTCATAGTTATGAAATATTGTATGCAAACACCACCATTCCTTTATTGAAGTTTTACAAAATATTAAGCTATCGCCATAAAAGAACAAATGATTCAATCAAAAACCATCTCTTCCAGCTGGAATCCCATGTATAATACCATTATGTCTAGCATTCAGCAATGAAGAACTCAACAATTTAGCACGGAGGATAAAAATATAAGGGGAAATAGGATCCCCTTGTCTCAGACCTCTTGATGGAAAAAACTTCTAGCTTGGAATCCCATTTACAAGAACAGAATATGAAACTGAATTGAGGCATCTCATCACACTCCTAACCCATCTTATATAAAACACTCTCAATAAAAGGCCATTCCCAGGAATTCTTGTATTAAAATTATGAACAAGGTCCTCTATCCCAGTTGGAGTGGAAGTATTGTAGATATTCCTATAATGGTCCATAAAAACCCCACTGATATCCTCCTGTGTTTGATATAAAGTACCCCTAGCATCCTCAACACAAGCAATTAAATTACTCTTCCTTCTTTGATTAGCATAGTGATGAAAATACTTCGTATTATTATCCCCATCCTTCAACCAATGCTGCTTAGCTCTCTATTGCCATGCAACCTCTTCCTATTCTAAAAGAGCATTTATGTCATTTTTAATCCTCTTCATTTCATCCACATTAGAACCATCACCAGTATCCTGAAAATGAGCCACCGAATCTGTCTTATCCTTGATTAACTTCTTCACATTGGACCCTATAGCTATACTTCACCTTTTCATTTGTAAACGACATTGCTACAAACAGGATTCAACCTGTTGAAAACTATCATTAGTCATCTAAGTAGGTTGCCAAGCAGTAGACACAATATTAGTACATTCCTCTGATAAAGACAAACTAGATTGAAACCCAAAAGGTTTATGTTTCTTTTTATAACCATTTTGGTTTCTCAACTTCATCAACAAAGGGTAGTGATTTGAACTTCTTGCTAGTAACACAATTACTTCCATGTGAGTATAGTTGGCAAACCAACTCTGATTAGCCACCACTCGATCCAATCTCTTTGGTGAAATTCCCATCCATCCTATTATTACACCAAGTATACCTTGAACCTTTATAATCAAGGCTACTCAGATCACAAAAACTCAAAGCTATTTGGAAATTTGCCATCTGCCTTGTGGACCTCCATGGAGTACCATATTTTTTAGCTTGGCACAAAATCTCATTAAAATGACCAAAGCATGGCCAAGGAGTAGGATCATAGGACTTCATAAACTTAAGCAAACTCCAACCTTTCTCCCTTTAGCCAACCTCTAGATAACCATAGAAGTCTGTCAATTTCCAAGTGCACTCAACACTAGAATCAATAACATGGGCATTAATATGTTGCTGAGAAAAATTCTGAATTTGCACATCAATTCCTTCCTTCCAAAATAAAACCAACCCACCCTTACTGCCAACAATATCCACAACAAACATATTCCCATAACCAAAATTGTACTATAACTTAACCATTCTATTTTTATGTGATTTTGCCTCCATAAGAAATAGGATGTTGGGACAAAACCCCTTCACCATTTGATGAAGATCTCAAACATGTTGAGGAGTCCTCCTCCCGAGTCTTCGACAGTTCCAACATAAGTTATTCATAACTACTAGCGGGGCTAGCAACTAGCCTTCACCGCTTCATTAGAAAGCATTTTCTTCCTCAATTCTCCACTAGTATTAAGAAGTTCAATAGAGTGCCCTTCATCAATTACCATATCCATCATCTTCCTTTTTGGCTGAGTAATATCATCTATAACAAATGAAGAATTAATTGAATTCTCTTCCAAGATCTTGTCACCATTATCCCTTTATCCTCATCAACCACATCACTATCCCTCTTAGCATGATCATCTATACTCAAACAAAACATCTCCTTCCCTTTTGTTCCAGATTCGACTTTGCCAATGACATTAGAATTACAATCAGAATTACAGTTCACAGGTTCCAACCCCTTGCCCTTACTTGCAGTCGAAAAACCATCCACTTTACCATGCACAGAAACCCCAACAATACTTGTAAAGTTAGATAGATAACCTGCAGAATTTTCCACGAGGTCAACCATTTTTGGACTTTTAGCATTTGAATTTTGAACAGCCCCATCTAATTGCTCCGACAATTTTGGGGATTGATAACTAACTTTAGCTAACTGCCCAACAGCAGGAGATACAACTGCATTAACCGTTTGATAACTGCCACTAACTGCCATGTCCACCATAGCAGAAACCTTGCTAGTCATCTTCTTCCCACGAATCATCTCTTCCATCACCAATCTAGTATTCACAATAGGATCAGACTTCATGAATGAAGTTCCACTAATATTGACCAGAATGGCTCGTAGTAAAGGGTTACACAGATCAATCAGCATCAATCAGCACCTGAACTCTCATATATTTACCCCATCCAATACCATTACGATCAACATCAACCAATTGCAAAGAACAAATAGTAGAACCCAGTCTCTCTCCTCCTATTTTATTCATACCACCCAATGGCAGATCATGAAATTAGACCCACAAGTACTCCTTATCAAACTGCATGTCCTTAATAGAAATTTAGCCATCAAAATCCTAAAGGATCACCAGATATCTATCTAATATCCATGGACAGCCTCGTTTGATCTTTAATAAATCAGCCATCAATTGAAACTCCAATATAAATTTATAAGAGCCAACATCAGAGAAACTTATAGACCCTATCACCTTCCAAATCTTCAGCATGGTTGTATGAAAGACGTCAAAAGGAAATGACTTATCAAAAATAACTTTGCCAACCAAGCAAAACTTTCCCCGCTTCAAAGTATCCTCAACATCCCCCACATCAATGACAACATTCAATTTTTCCTTCTCAGTTAACGTAAGATGCCCACACAGCAACGATAAATCAACTGCTATACTATCCAAAACATCAAACCTCCACTGGTTTACACCAAGGAGACAACTTGCTTGTGGCAAACTCTACCCCTCACCTTTGTCGCCCAAGAGAGAGACTTTAGCATCGGAAAGAGGATAATCTATATCCCGTTGAGACAACTTTGTGTGAATATGGGAGTGATTCACATGGTGAAGAGTTTGGTAAATGATGTAGGCATATAAAGTAAGAATCTCAATTAATATAATGGTAAATCTATGGTGAAAAACACCTGTCAAATACATTGAGAACTGAAAGCACTTTAAACATATATTTACCAAATAGTAAATAGCTTTCTAATAATATAATTTTTTTATACAAAGGACAATGTTAGGACAATTGAGAAAACCAACCCATCGAGGAATTGTACCGATACTGTAATTATATTTTATTTTTTAAAGCATTATATATATATTTTTAAAAATACAAAAATAAAATAAAAAACAATACTAAAAAATAAACAAACACAAATCCTAAAATATAAAAAATAAAAATCGAATTGATACAAATGATAGGTTCACTTTCATTGTCCTTTATAAAAGTCTACATTTATAAGCTCTACAATTAAAAGCTTTATTACCTATAAGAATGCCAATTAAACGCTTAAAAAGCTTCTTCTTTTTTTTATTAGAAAAAAAAAAAAAAAGACGAAAACGATTCTCTGAAATCCCACAGCTAAATTCACCATTTCTTTGTAGTAATCAAAACCAAGAAGCACAGCTAAAGTCCTTGGATCTTGTTATATGTGGAGTCAAAAGTAACAATGTCATCAAAATGGGCATAAGAGAAGGCATAATCTATGCGATTCTCGGAAAATAAGAGAATGTATCATCTTTGATAATGAATGAGTCCAACCCCAATCGTGTCACTCTAGAGTTTAGACTAACAATTTCCTACAAACAATTATGATTGTTGTAACGCAGACGCTTGAGCATTGAATTGTTAGCCTTTGATTTTCAACCAGTCATCTCATCTCGGGGAATCACAATACTGGGGAAATTCACATTTGCAAGGACCCGTTCTAACCTGGAAAAAGTAGAAGTAATTGGTTCATACAGGAGAAAACATGAAAGAAAATTGGCATATACACTGAAATCAAATGAGTTAAAAAGTAATGTTAGATACAAGTCTAGTGCATGCAAGTCTCGTGTAGTCCCTTTGAAAAAAATGGGACTCACCATAAAAAATGAATTTTTTAGGTGGGTCCCACTTTTTTTTTTTTTTCAAAAGGCCTGCATGGGGGGATTGCATGCTAGGCCAGGCCTGCACAAATGATTTTCCAAAATATATAGGTCAATTCATCTGGCAACGAATGGATTAAAAAGTAATTCCAAACACCTTACGAAAAGTGAAAGACACCCTCCTTGAACCCCTCTTGATCACGCTGTTCTTTACCAAATCAATCTGTAAACAAAAGATTATCCGCTTGCCATCAGGTAAGTGTATAAAATGCCGAGAGAGAGAGAGAGAGAGAGAGAGAGAGAGAGAGAGAGAGAGACTTATTCAATCTGATCCAATAGTTTCTTTTAAGCAATTACAAACGATATTAAACTTTTAAAAAAAGGCTCACAAGGGGGTGCAATAGGGGGCTCAACAGAACCCATTACCAATGTAGCAAAATAGTTGGCAAATAGATCAAAATAAAATTTTGAAATATGGACCAAAGGATCAAATCAATAAAACTTCTCACAAGCTAAAGGAGAGAGGCTAGCTAGAGCAGCAGTGGTGCCAATGGCAGTAGCCACGAGAGGCAGAAGACGAGACTGCTGGAAGAGGCTACAGACAAGGTATACATACCGGGGCATCCTTTTCACTCCATGGGAGGGTTGTTGCACTTTAAGACAGCCAACAAGAAACTGATGAGGTGTCTTCAAAGGAGCAGCAAGAAGTGACCTTCCATCTGGGGTCATCAAAAGACTGCCAAGCAGCCCCCCAGATGTATTGTTGACAGTAAATCACGCTAGCAAGTGGATGAAATTGAAATGCACAAATCGTCAAGAAAACTGTTGTTGAGATAATGCAAGAGTTCCACAAGTGTCAATGGCCAAGCATGGGGCAAGGATACACATAAAAGTCTCCATCCAGTGTAGAAAAGGCTGGGATCAAGCCCAAAGAGGCGCAAGATCAATGAAACTGGCTAGAGGGTAAATCTGATGGAGAAAAAATGGGAAGAAGAAAAAGCACTAAAAGGAAGGGTTGAAGAGAAGGGAAAGCGGGAAGAAAGGGAAGGAAAAGTGAGGGAAAGGGAAGGAAGGGAGGGCAGTAGGGGCCACCCAGCAACATTGGGAGTAGGTGCCTCACAAAGTGGGCAGGGGGAGAGACAGGGTGCTCTCAAGAAAGGGCTCTTAGAATTGAAATAGCAACATTTCATTTACTTGGCTCTGGTACTATGATCCAATAGTAATTTTTTTTTTTTTTTTTTGATGAATTATGATCCAATAGTAATTACAAAATCACAAAATAAGAATTTACATATAATTGAATCAAAAACATATGAGAACTCATTATGTCATTAAATAAGCCAAAAAAAAAAAAAAAAGGACCATTTCATTAGAAACAAATTATAAAAGCTCAAAGTGGCAAGCAAAATGCTGTGTCAGATCTGACTAAACCTTATAATTGTGATTGAAAAATAAAATATTTCATTAGTAGTTATGAAATTAATTTGTCCTCAATGTGCCCTTGAATTGACAACCCATCGGATGAGGGGACATGGAATGAGATGATTGGAAGGTTATCTCCAGAAAAAATACTTGTGTTTTTCTCACATTCTGACGTATTAATGTGTATGTGTATTGGCCCAATTATCATTATATCTCACATTATCATTCATCAAAAGTATAAATAAATAAACAAACTACAATTCCAAGATTCTTTTTCTCAGAAGTGCACATCAATTTCAAATTTTGGTAAATAACAAGTAGAAGACCTAAGGTCAATATAATATACCTTGTGGTGTGGAATGTAATGATGCCAAGCATAACGAGCCTCCCCAGATAATAGAAGCATGGACCGTGGGGGAAGATAGATTGCCCTCCTTAAGAAACTTTTGTCATTTTCAAGACTTTCTGTTTTCATATTGGGGCTTGAGGTATGGTTAGGAAGCCACGCACATTCAGCATATTGCCTGAACTCCATAATGCAAGGCCCTGCCAATGAAAGGCTGAATATAAATCCTTCAAATGCAGAATGGGTGTCTACATGAGGAGACAAGCCCACCCCAGTTGGGTACTCATTAACCTGTAACAAAACCATTGATCTTAAATCTTAATCATAAATCCTAAAAACTACAATCATATAGTTCTAAGGGATTATTATAATTAAAAAGAACTACAAATACCATTATAATTAAAAGGAGACTATATTGACAATTTTTTTTATTGGCACCGGGTGTCCAGGAACAGCATCCCGACTAATCCGGGGGTGCACAGGTTTCGGCAAGGAGTTTTCCGCAAGTGCACTTTAGGTAATTCAAGAAGAAAATCCCTCAGTCTAATGGCTCCAAGAGATTGTTTGCACCCAAAGAAATATGAACCTTAGACCTAGGGGAGCATACCCCCAAGCCCAAGGCCTTTACCGCTTGAGTCAACCTTTAGGGGTTTTATATTGACAAATTTTTTTTTTTTTATAATTAATAAGAGATTTATTACCAAGAATAGGCAAAACCCAAGTACATAAAGGAAATACCTACATACACTAACTAAAAAAGACTAAAGCAAATCCAGAAATTCTTCTCCATTAAATACAATAGCCTTAGCCCACAAACACAATTGGTTTTATATTGACAATTATCAGAATCATTATAAATATTTAAGGTAGGGAAAAACATTACCACATACCGTCAATTGATCCAAAACTATATTGGTAGAATCATCAAGATTCGGAAACGATGAGATCCTTTCAAGAATGAGGGAAACGAATGTGGGAAGTACACCTAATTTCTGTCTCGTATTAACATTCCTAGTCTGTACTGCCAAAAGAGAGGGGGTGGGGAAAGGGAAATAGAAAATTAAAAGAAGGAAATGAAAAAAAAAAATACTCAATGATCAGTTGACATTCATATCCTACTTGAAACAAAAGATCTAAGAGTTGAAAGTTTTCACCAAGAGTTAAAAGGCCATAAAATCATTCTCAAAAAGGGAAGAAGAATAACACCACCACAAAAAATGAAATATTTTTATCAATAAAAATAATATTGTATAATACATCTGTACAACATTTACAGCTGCGTCTATCCCTTTTTTTTTATTTTCTTTTGATAAATATCTGTCTATTCCAGCTAACAAAACTCAGATAACATGAGATCACAATTTATGATTTCCAGATAAAAGAGGCCAAGAAATCTGACTTCCCATAAATGCCAGAGAAAACACATCCAATCTACAAATAGCAGACCCCACATGTAGACCAATTTGGTATTCCCCTACCAGCAATAACTTCTCTAGTTCTCATTTAAACACAATTGTCTACTTTATAATTCTATTTTTCACCAATATAAGACCTTCTCGTCCTTAGTGACCATCATGTAAAATCTACTACAATTATTGGTCATAGAATACATGTGAGAGAATACCAAGAAGCCATAAACATGCATACACAACAACTAAAGAGCACTACCACATGTTGATGTGAGAAGTTCTTGTGGCTTATTCTGAATTTCATGAAGGCTCAATTATTATTCAATGTGTTTGAATTTGGTAAGTAATATATGCAAATTTGGTAAGTAAGATGTGCATAGAAGAATGTCAGTTACTTCAACAAAGCCTAGACCACTCAACTTATCATACCCACACAGTATGCTAAAACTACAAGAAACATAGAAATAAAACTTAGATCAAGGTGCCGAAAAGAAAATAATGGATGGATGCAGCATTTGCAGCAATATCCTGGAACTATATGCTAACTTGCATACATATCAACTAGTGTGTACTTTTATATATACTTATGCACGCATATATAATATGTGTGTGTGTGTGCGCGTGCATGTCGAAGTGACAGGAGGAACTAGTTTTTCCATATCATGTGACATACTTCGTAGCAAAATTCATAGCCATAATGCTGAACCCTTCTTTTGGCAAGACTTTTCCAAGGCTTAGCCTCAACGGCTGCAAGCAATTCCTGGAAAACAAAGAAATGTAACATAAAGAATATAGTGAAAGCCAAAAACTTTCATGCAACATTTACTCAGACAGGATTAGAAGCTTAAGTGCAGAAGACTAAATAACGCAAGAATAAAGTCCTGCAACAGAAGACAGTGACCTAACCTCCTCTTCTTTGATGCTGACAAAGTCCTGCAATAAGTAAAGGCCAGGAATGTTCAACTCAGAAGCCATCAACGATACTGGAACTGAGTCACTAACCTGCCCCTGAAGGTAAGCAACTTCATCAATCTATAAGAGACAAATACATAATGGATACTGTGGCTTGTGTAAGATAAAATATAATGAGTCATTGACGATCTACTTGTACCCGAATGAACTCAATAGTATACCTATAAAAGGCTCCCGATAATACACAATGTTCCTGGCTACTTATCCAGATTTCAACAAGGAATTCAAATATCAAGTCTATTTAAGACAAATTCCAAGTTATCTGCTTAAGAGACAATAATTAAGCAATGGCCAACCAAATCGTACAAATCCCGTGTGAGAAAACACCAATTATCACATCTAGGACTGTACACTAGTTTTAGTATGAATTTAGATATTACATACAAAATCATCGTGAGGAGCAAAACGTAAAACAATGCAAATTAACAGAAAATGAACCCAGAAACGGCCTTTTGAGCAAATCATGAGACATAATCGTTCAAGTTTAGCCTAAAAAAATTGGAGATTTTACTCACCAAAACAATTTTTCATCTCTCAAAAGAATATCATCTGATCACTAGCCTAATTTTTGCGACAAAAACAGATACAAAACCAAAACAAGTTTCACAAAATTAAATAAATAAATAAATCCCACAAGAAGTTTCTCCTCAATCATATATATTGACTGAGCACGCTACTTCCATAACATACCTGTGAAGTGGGTTGAAGTACTGAATACCGGATGTGCAACGAACGCCCTCCTAGGTCAGGACAAGGGTGTCCATCAAATGCTTCCAATGCAGCTGTGGCGGAACTCTCATCACGATAAGAAACAATAACACGGGCACCGCTGTCGTCAGCCGCAAAGACACCTTTGAGTTCACCAAAGGCACTGAAAACTGAGGCAATGGAGTCGTAAGAAAGTCCCACCGCCGGCCCACAGTTGGCCACGTAAAGGTTGGGACTCGAATCACCTTCAAAACCCTTCGGACGCCCATACCTTGGCAATCCCATGGAAGTGACGGATATCAATCGGCTCAATTTCTTCGCCTCAGTGGAAGAATTCTGCCAATCAACAATTTTCTTAGAGCGGGTTCGTGGAAGTAAACCCGAAAAAAGAAGGAGATTCCAATGTTGTCAAAAGATCCAAACACACACCGGTGGTGGGAACTGTGAAGCCGCGCGAAGAATCGATGCAATAACGGAGTGGGAGGGACTTACACTGAAGAGGTTTAAGGACGACGGTTTAAGCAGCTGCGCCCGGCCCTCCTTCGTGAGAGCCTGAAAGGCTGAACCTAATAAGCTTTGGTACTGAGGATTCAAATTGATGCGTCCGAGAGCGCAGGGGGGTAGTTTTCGGTAATTGGCTCAGTCAGACCAGTATTATTGATTTCTGTGAATGCATCTTTAAAATTATATTTTTTAAAAATTAATTTTATATATTAAAAAAAAATTCAAATTAAATTATGTATCTTTAAATCAAATAATAATAATATTTTTTTATTTTTTATTTTTTACTTTTTTCTTAAAATTATTATTTTTTATAGATTTTACAATTAGAACCATGTGTTCAAAAATATCAATTTAATATATCTAAATATTACTAATTTCATATATCAAAATGATTAATTTTATCAATAAATATTAATATATACTAAAAACTACTTTGTATCATTAACTTAATACAAATTTCATATATCAAAATTATTTTAATATAAATTCTATAAAATTGATTTTAATGAATAAGAGAGAGAAAAAAATATTAAAAATAATGTTTAAAAAGTGATTCTTTAAACTTGAAGAATAGTTTGAAGAATCATTTTGCATAACTATGTAAAAATTTAGAGATGCATAAGTCAATGTAAATGAATTTAAAGACATTATTCAAATTTGAAGATAAAGATGAATAAGTAAATGCTAGTACTCTCACAAGTATGTTATGGAACTAGCGGCTTCTGGTTTTATTAGTTTGATTCGGTTCGATCCCTTTTTTTAATTTATTATATATTATAATATATAATTAAACATATGAATAGTAAGATAAGATAAAATAATTTATTAAAAGTTAAATAAAATATTATTAGAATATTATTTATTATTATTACTATTTTAAGATTTAAAAAAATAATTATTTATTATATTTTATATAAAAGTTTAAAAAAATTATAATGATAAGATAAAATGAAACATTTTTACTATCCAAATCATCCTATCTTCATAATTTTATTATTAATTTTTTTTTAACAATTTTGAAGAGAAAAAAAAAATAACAATCTTTAGATCTAGTGTAGGTAGGGAATAATTAATAATTTTAAAATAATGTGGTATCATTAAAAACTTATGAAAATTTATGCATATTCATTTATTTCTTAATTTGACTTTTAATGTATCTTTTAAAAATTTCATCAAAATCTTATCCAATTCATTTTTCTTAAGTTTCTTTTTCCTTTCATTTTTGTGAATTCTAAGTATTCAAATTAAAGATTAATCCACTTTTATTTTTGTCTAATTAAATTTCTAAGTGCTTTTAAAAGACTTTTGGAAGTTTCATCATATGCAATTTTTCCCCGTACGATTTGAAATCGGTTTACAAGATTTCGTTTTTGTTTTCTGTTGTTCATCGTAGGTTAAAAACTTTGTGGAAAAAGCTTGTTGTAATATTGTATCCAACAGTTGGATGTAATCAGCTCGTTTTGGTTCAATTTTAGACATATTTTAAAGTAAATCAATACATGCCGATTTTGATATTTGAAGAATCAATACCGCAGTACCCGTTAACCCCTAAATCAATATTTCCAGTTTTATATGTTTTGGTCCAGTTTTTCCAAATCAAACCAGACTGAATCTGTTTATATATATATATATATATATTAATTTTTTATACTATATAAAATATTTTTATGTGATTTTTGATATATAATATAATATATAATTTTTATATATAATATATAAAATTATATATAAATAATTTTGTATTATATGAAAATTTATTAATTAATATAATATTAAATTTTAAAATTTTATATTACTATAGTCTATTATATTAATAATTATACTAATACTATATCAATATATATTATAATATGTTATTATATATCAGTATAACATATCTATTCTATATATAAGTGGCGATTGCTATGAATAGTATTTTTGTCACCTTCCGTATATATAATTTGTGTTTAATGTATTTTATTTTTTTATCTTTCTTTTTTATGTTTTGTATCCGTTAAACGAAGGGTTTTGATCGTTTAAGTAAAAATGCGTTACAGGGTAGGCAGCTTTATTTATTTATTTTATCTTTCGGTCTTTTCTCTTTGTCAAAATTAAATTATTTTATCTCATCCTACATAATTATAATAATTTTTTAAAATTTTTACATAAAATATAATAAATAATTTATTTTTTTCAAATTTTAAAATAAAAATTAATATTATAATAATATTTAGATAACTGTAGAATTGAATCAATAAAGAGCAAATACACTTTCTTTCTTTTTTCTTCTTTTATTTTAATAATTTTTTATATAATTTTAAGTATTTTAAAAAAATAAAAAAATATATCAATTCATTGATATTCACTTTTTTAATCATTATGTAAAAAATATAAAAAAAAATTATAAAATTCAATCATCACTTTTATCATTCAATTAACATTTTCCTTTTATTTAGCTTTGAACAAAAACATCTACATAACCAAACGACCTTCATCTCTTTCCATCTTCTGTTTCCTCCTCTCTTTCATCTTAGACCCCCTCTCTCTTCTGTTTCCTCTTGTTTAACGTGTTTAACATCGGATGTTGTAGATGCAAACAACTACAAGCTATTGTAGTTGTTATTTTCGCTATGTTTCTTCTAGAGATCTATCTGCACCTCTTAGTAGTTTTCTCGACAACTTCCACAAAACTTTAAAGCTCCTTCTCGTTAGATTTCTTACATCTATGGATAGGGAGTAGCTGATTCACCAAACATAAGTTCTTTCTTGAGAAGGTTTAAACCTATTCCCTGAACTTGAACTAGCAAATGGTGATTTTGAGTTAGCACTCATTGATAGAATAGTTGCTACTTGGCATCTTAACAGGATTTCTCTTCATGCTTCCTTTAGAGTGGCCTGGAGCTTTCTTAGTAAGTTCCACATTGAAGATCTTGATGTAAATCTCTTCCTCTTTACATTTCAAAATGCTTGTGACAAAAAAAAAATCTTGAACCAAATCCCTTGGAATTTTAAGGGGCATATCCTCATCATAAAGGATTGTCATGCAAAATCCACATGGAAAGATATTAGTCTCAATACATCTCATTTCCATGTTTAAATTCATGGACTTACCTGGAATCACATGACAGAAAAAAATGCTTTTTAAATTGGGAGAGCTCTGGGTAATTATCTAGGAGTGGATGTTGATCCTGTGTTTGGTTTAACTAGAAAGAAATTTATTAGGATCAAGGTAGATGTTGACATCGCCAAACCTTTAAAACAAGGACTCTAGGAGCAAAGGGACTACAATCTCAACACTTGGGTCTCGTTTAAATATGAGTGTCTATCAGATTTTTGTTACGCTTGTGGTAGAATTGAGCATTCCCAAACCTTATGTAAATCCCTAAATTCTACTCAAGAATTGATGCCATTTGGGCCTTGGTTACGTGCAGAATCTCCTATATTCATGTAAGTCAATCCAATCCATCGAGGTCAAGTAAGGGTCACGAGGATCGCTATGGATCGCTTTTTAGAAAAAGATATGAGTCAAGTAAGCCCTCTCTCAGACTCTAAAATGTTGGAGAATGTGGGTTTTGGTTCATCGCCCCTAATTTTACCACTATCACCTTTGAAGGAAAAAATGAAAAAATCAGCAACTAAAGACAAGAATAGGAAAGGAAAAGCTGTAGTTGAAGAAGAAAACCTCTCTATTAGAGGTAATTCTTTTGTTAAGGGAGAACTGGAGAATATTTGGGATTTTCATCAAGAAAAAAATTAGACCATTTAAAAGGCTTTCACTTCTCAAAAATATCCGATTAAGCTTAAGTCACCCTATGAACTTATTTCAAACCCAAATCTAACGATTATCATTTCAAGTCCCAAGCAGATGTAAGTGGTAGCTTTAATCAAGAAGATCTCACCTCTTGGAACTTGGCTAGGCAAAGGGAATTTGGCTTGTTACCGGAATCTCGATTGATTTCTTCAGCCCCTTGCATCGATGATCCTACGAGCAAAACTCCTCCGGGCTGGAAGGTGGAGATGAGTCCTTCTACTGTAGTCTATAGTAGTCCCTTGCAAGAATTAAATGTCTCTCCAACAACCGGGAAACCCTCATTCACTACGGGTGTAATTTCTCCTCCACCAAACACTATCCCATCAATGACTCAAGATACATTGGTCTCTCAATCAATTGACCCACAGGCTCTCTACAGTGATTTTATAGGGACGATATTGTAGAGCTTAAATATGGAAGAATGGGTCTCTCGCTGTTTGAAGGCAAATGCAGAGGTATTTATGTAAACTAAGCTTTCCAGTTTCTCATTGGTGGAAGGTAGTGCATCTCGTTCGGGTCTTTCACGGATGCAAGTGGATGGGTCTCTTAAGATGGGCTCGCGGGGGAAGATTGAAGGCTTTCAAAGCCCATCATATGTAAAGCAACAACAGGCCCAACCAGAGGTTATAGCCCAGGAAAGGAAATGGAGGTCTAGCCCCCCCTTTAATGCGCAACATCCATTGGATCCATAAATTTTAGACTCTCCATCACTTATCTTCCGATTAAGTTGAGTGCTTCTCCAATAATTTCAAGCCATCAGTCTGCTCCACAAATGCCAGGGCCCACCAAACGTTATGTGGCTAAAAATAGTTCATCTCTTCAGGATAGTCCTCTCGCCCACGACCTTTCTCATTTCTCTTCAAAGAGCTCAATTTCAATAATTCCCTCTTTTGAATTGAAATTTCACAGAAAAAGGCAATTCCTATTTTTGCTCAGGAAACTAGCTCACTGAGATCTAAAGTGAAAAAAATATCTGAAGTTGGTAATCCATAGTCAGGCAACATTATCAAGTGATGAAGAAGAAGAAGCGACTATCATGTTACTATCTATTAAATCAAAGCCCTCAAGGAAAGTTAAAAGAACAAAGGAAGCTATTAGATCAAAACCGTACAGTAGAGCAATATCAAAGGCATCACCATCCATAAAGTCCCAGAATGCTGACGAGATGGGCTCTACCATGCCTCCAAATATTTCATGAAGTCTTTGGTATGGAATTGCAGGGGACTAGCCCAATCCAAAGCAATTAGGAGTATTAGGGCTTTTATTAATAAGTTTAATCTAGATATTATCTTTTTTTCAGAAACCTTAGTGTCTAATGATAGCACATCTACTATTGTAAATAGACTAGGTTTTCATCATTTTGTAAACGTCCCGGCCTCGGGATAAAAATGAGGCATTTCTTATTATGGTAACCTGGTGTAGATATTGAACCGGTCTATACTAATGCTAATGCTATTTCTATTTTTGTTTATTTTGATCCTCCCAATCACCCTTGATTAGCTACTTTTGCCTATGCACCGACTCAATGGAAACAAAAAGCAAATTTCTGGTATCTATTGGACTCAACGCATAGTTCATTTATTGGGCCTTAGCTTTGCATAGGAGACTTCAATGACTCATTAAACCAATAAGATAAATATGGAGGAAGGTCAGGCCAGTAACGTCATCATCTATAGGAGGCCTACAATGCTTAATGGATTCTCACGGCCTCATTGACATTGGATTTTTGGGACCCATATTCACCTGGACAAATAATCGAAATGGGAAAGCGACGATTAGAGAAAGGCTAGATCGTGGCATCGCAAATGCTCAATGGCGATTGCTTTTCCCACGAGCCACTATTTAGCATATAGTCTCTGCAGCATCAGACCATAATCCTCTCTTACTAAACACTATGAAGATAAGGAAGAATGTCTCCTCCTTTAAATTTGAGGAATTTTGGACTCGAAACCCTCTCAGCAATATAATCATTTAAGAAGCTTGGCACCAACAATTCTACGGGAACCTAGTATTCATTCTCTGCCAAAAGATTAAGGAAACAAATAAGGCACTCAAGCTTTGGAATCAAAATCATTTTGGAAAAATCCAAACTAATATTCATCAACTTGAAATGAAGCTTAGCAATCTTTAGAGCAATCTACCAAACCTGTGGAGTTTATAGAGAGAGAAAATTCTTCTTCTAAAGCTAAAAGAGCAATTGAAGTATGAAGAAACCCTTTGGAGACAAAAATCAAGAATAAGTTGGCTCACCACAACAGACCTAAACACAAAGTACTACCATTTTTCAATGACTATCCGTCGAAGAAGAAATGGGATTGAATAAATCCAGATGAGCCCAGGTAATTAGACAATGGATCAGGATATTATTGAATCTACTTTCCTAAATCACTTTGAATCTATTTACACCTCATCGACTCCTATTTTTCTTGAGAATCTTGAAAATCTTTTTGAAAGTCAGATTTCAGAGGATGAAAATGAATTTCTAACTGCTCTGCCCTTAGACTATGAAATTTATGGAGCTCTTAAGCAAATCCCAAACCATAAAACTCCAGGACTAGATGGGATGACAACCCTCTTTTATAAACATTATTGACACATCATAAAAGATAGATATGGTTGCGGTGGTTCAAAATGTTTTTAGAAGTGGGAACCTCCCGAAACAAATAAATTATGCCCACATAGTTCTCATACTGAAGGTTGTAAGCTCAAGCTCCCCTCAACACTACCGGCCAGCAAGCCTGACCAATGTCATCTATAAAGTCATTACAAAAATCCTTACAAATCATCTAAAGCAATCTCTCCCATGTATAATTTTATCATTCCAAACCGCTTTTGTTCCTGGTCATAATATTAAGGAAAAGTTCATAATTACTCACAAGATGTTTCATCATCTAAAACATCACAATGGGAAAAAAGGTCAGTTGGCTTTAAGGCTCGACATGGAAAAAGCTTTTCAATTTTATTGAATGGAACTTTCTATTTGCTATTATGAAAGATTTGGGGTTTAGTCGGATCTAGATAAATCTCATCAAGGAATGTATTTTGACTGCTTCTTTCTCCATTCTCATTAATGGATCGCCTAAGGGGTTTTTTAAAGCTCAAAGAGGCCTTTGACAAGGTGACCCTATTTCACCTTTTCTATTCATATTGTGCACAGAGGTACTCTCAAGACTACTGGCTAGATCAGAAGCACAACGGACATTAGAAGGTATTAAAATCAGTAGAGATTGCCCCCAATTTTTCACATTCTTTTTGTAGATGATTTAATTATCTCTGAAAAATCAAAGGAAAAGTCGATCAAAGTTATCAATAATGTTCTAGAAAACTATCAAGATTGGTTAGGCCAACACATCAATTAAAGCAAGTCCTCTATTTTCATTACCCAAAATACTAATCAGGTAACAAAAATGATAATCTTGGCAAATCTGCCATACAAAGAATCAATATAAAAAATGAAATATATGTGAATGTTGACAACTTTAGTCTTTTTAAAAAAGAGGACTACAAAGAGATGTTGGAGAAAATAAATTAAAGACTGGATGTTTGGAAATCAAAAATGCTTTCTCTAACGGGTAAAACAATGCTTATTAGGACAGTAATAGGCACCATCCCCACTCACCAAATGTCAACACACATGCTTCCAAAGTCCATCTGTAAGTCACTGAATGCTAGCTTTAGAAACTTTTGGTGGGGAAAGTCAAAAGACCAAAATCACAAGTTGTGCCTGAAATAATGGAAAATAATATGTCAACCAAAAAAAGATGGGGGATTGGGACTACGGCTTATGGAAAACCTGAATGTAGCACTGTTAGCGAAGACAGGATGGTAAATGTGCCAACCAAACAATGGTATTTGGCACAATCTTTTATCAAAAAAATATCTAAAATCAAGTGTTTTTGGAAAAATACTCTCAAAGGTTACCGACTCAAATATCTGGAAAGGATTATTAAAGACTAGACCTTTGCTGGAAAAATATATGTGTTTCAAAATTTCTAATGGTATGTCTGTAAGAGCTTGGATTGATCCCTAGATTCCATCTTTGGGAGCTTTCAAGCCTATTCCCCTTCTCGATACAGCTGAGCTTTCCTCTTCACTCAAAGTCTCAGACCTGATTATTCAGGCTAATAGATGCTGGAATCTTCCAATTTTAACAACTCTCTTCCATCAAGATAGCATCAAGGATATCCTAAAAATTCCTTTGCTATTTTCCACTCATCATCCAAATAGTCTCATCTGGATCAAAACCCAAAGTGGGAGGTTCTCAATAAAAACTATCCATCACATTGCTTCAAATTTTGCAAACTCAATCAAGGAAACATTTTCGGATATCCCATGGTGGAAAATTTGGAATCTCAAAATCCACAATTGTCACAAATTCCTTTTATGAAAAATACTTTGGGATATTCTACCTACGAGAGAGCACATTAAAAGATTTATCTCAAGCATTCCCTCCATTAATTGCCCACTTTGTGATGAAAAGAAAAAATCTTACTACACATTTTCATAGAATATCCCATATCTAGAATTCTTTGGAGTCAAAGCAATTGGCATTTAAATCTTTCTTCCTTGAGCGTAAATTCAATGAATGAATTCAATTCATTCTATATCCAAAGCAAAAGCTCGGACTTAGTTTCTAGGAAGAACATCCTTTCAAAATATTTGTAGCTCTAATTTTAGACTTTATTTGGAGGCTTCGAAATGATTTTGTTCATAACCACAAGGAGCTATCTCTTCACAAGATATCACCGCAGCTGAATATCTCTTGTCAAGAAAATTTACAGGCTTGAAAAGAAAAATTCAGCACCAAAGTAAAAAAAGAATGGCAAAAATTTTTTGTAAATCAAATTTGCATATATTTTGATGCAGCAGTTAGAAACTCTTTCTCCTTGACTTCGGTAGTAAGCAAAAACTCTATAGGAGAAGTCATTGAAAGATGGACAGAAGAAAATCTCACTACAATTCTGGTGATTGCAGAAATACTAGCGACAAAACTATTTTTCAAAATTGCAGGACATTTCAACTCTCCATCCATCTATTTCGTTGGTGACTCACAATTGGTTATTTCTCTAATCAATAAAGATGGAGTGATTTGTCAAATATCCTCTATCTCGGTATTGCAACCTCCTTAAAATCTCATAATGGTTGAAGCTTTAATAAAATTATTAATCTCAAAATTGATTTACGCATTCGGTCGCGTAACAAGTAACTACAAACTCTATCTTTAGTAGTATTTTGTTAGGTATTATTCTTACTTGTATTTTGCTTTTTAAAAGACCCCCTTGATGCTCTGTAATGTTATTTTATAATATATGCAAGCTTGGTTTAAAAAAAAAAAAAAAAAAACCGACGTGTTTAACGCCGGACAGCAGTTCTTCTTCAAGGAGCAGGAGCTCTCCGTCGATTGGAGACCTCCGTGCTGACTCGTTTCTTGACCTCATCTTCGCCGTTCGTTTTGTTGGCCTGTCTCTCTGGGAGGCATCGAATGAAGTCTGTACTGCAAACCCAGCTATCTTCGCCTAAAGCTGCAGACTTTGCATCTCTTTGTTCTTCTTGCGCTTCTGATTCTTGCCCTGACTGTGCCGATATTACAGAGGAAGGTGAAAAGCTAGCTCCTTTGTCATCTTCTGCTTCTTGTTCTTCGTGGTCGGCTTCGGCTTCCATCTTTGAGTTCTCTGGATCTGCAAGAGCTCCAGGTGGAGAACTCAACAGTTTCTTCTGCTGATCTTAAGGTTTAGGACCATAATGGTCCTCATGCAAAGGAGGCTATTGCAACTGTTTTACCCAATGGAGTTCGGTAGCTTGTTTCTAAGAGGCGGAAAAAAAATGTAACATGTTCAGTTTAGCCCTTTTCGGGCTTTTGTTTTCTGAGAAACAAAATGGAAATTTTCATATATTGAGCAATGCTTCTTTTTCTTTTTTTAATTTTATTTTTAATTTCCCCGTGTTTTTGGTCATTGAAAAAAATATATGCTTTTGTTGTGCTGTGTTTAAAGGTTTTGATAAAATTGTTTGTCTCTCTTTATTTGCCTCTTTTACAGTTTCCAGGATTGGCGCATTTGAAACTTGTTTATGTTAATTTATTTATCTGATTTGCTTATCTGCAGGGCTTTAGAAGAGGCATATTGGGCACATCTTCTTAGGATTGCGAATTTTCTACAAGAGGTGCTCAAATTATCTGGCTGTCGACAGAACCATAGTTGGGGAATTCTTAAATTGGCCCCAGAGACCGGTTTTGGGTCGAGATTGAAGTCTACATTGGAGAAGCACAAGGTTTTGCAAAGATTTCTTCTTGTTCTGGCTTTGATTGGTGCTGGCATGGTGATTGGAGATGGTGTGCTCACACCAGCTATTTCTGGTAAAGTATATGAGACCTTGTTCTTCTGGGTTTTGATTCAAACTTGAAATATTGGATGTTTGTGACTAACTGGATTGGGTTTCATTTGATTGGTGCATCACAAATGTAAGACTCTCGGCTTTGTCTCTGTTTTTGTTTGATTATGAGTTGTTTGTTAAGCCCTTATTTGATGATATATTTGATGATTGAGTAGCTTTGGATTAATTTTTTCTTTAATGATTTAAGGGAAAATAAGTTCTTCCTTGAATCTCTTTAGTTATTTTTTTGTTCCTTTTTAGTGTTCTTTTTTTTTTTTTTTGGTCGTTTTGTTGTTGTTGTGTGTGTGGTGTTTTTGTTGTTTTGGGGGGGGGGGGGGGGGGGCATTGGGTCATAAGAGATAAATGAAAATTGACATGCAGGAGGGAGAGTTCTGGCTTTTATTTACTCTGCTGTACACTGATGAATGGTGTCGTATGATGTGGTTTTATCGTTAAATTTTTTAGCCCGTTGAGATCATTATAAACCACAATAACTCTACTTCCGATTCTCCACGGTTTCTTAGCAACCAAACAGAACCCAACACTGTTTTTGTGCCATGAGTGCTTAGCTAAATCAGGACAATTATTTGTAACTTCACTCTTTATAATTTGAAATTTATTCATACTCATGATCTCTCACTAACCCCAAAGTACAACATTAACCTGGCCTATTATTTATATTGCTACATGACCAAGAACACTTCTGCTGACAAAGCATACAATACAATACAATACCCTAGTAACTAGTGAGCAACTAATAATCAACATAGTAACCCATGCAATGATCATACTTGTATCTAATAAAACATCAAAATATTATTAAAATTGAAAGAGCTTTGTAATTAATTTAGATCTGAATGGCTGAGTCATAAGCAACCCCAGCGTTCCACAAAGCAGGCAAATCATTTTTGGACTGCACCCATGAGCTGCCACTCACTTGAAACCTCAGTTTTATAGAACCACTTGGTGGATTAGCCATGTCCCACACTGCCCCGAAGGCCTTACGCATGCCCCTCCATTGTTTGCAATCCTCCTGCATGTAGCATCAAATGAACAAAGAGGCCAGCCCATCCATCATCAGTTTATAACAATGATCATCTCATATGTTCAAATACATATTTTTTAATAAAAACTTATTTGTGCAAATTTAGAGCGTGCAAGTTGCGATATTATAAATCCCTTTAATAAAAAAGTTAAAAGTTATTAAAAATTTTACTTTTTTGGTGGGCTTGTCCCAAGCTCTCAAGCAAGCCCCAAACTCTCAAAGGCTTGGAGTTTCATAAATTCATATGGTATTACTCGAAGAATTATATGAATGTACCTGCCACAATTCAACGGCTGTGATGTCGTTCATCCCGGCTGCATATATAACCACTATAGCTAGATAATTAGGATATCTGCTATGCTCATGGACCTTGAACATAAGGTTGTAACCAGAGTAGTGGCACGAGACCCTTCGGTATTCTACGTCGATCACGCCTCGAGCAAACAACTCCAAGGCCACGTTGGGGCGTGCCAATCTTGCATAGGCTCGGGGGCTGAGTATGAAGTCAGTTTTGTCACCTTCACCGTAATCAGTCACCACGACGTTCACTCCATCCTCACTGCAATATTGTGGTGTTGTGCACCTAACCTGAAGAGCACGTCATCACAAAACCACTAATCATACATGCTATATTATTATCATCATCATCATCATGGAAACTGAGTAAAGCAAATTATATAGGTTACTTTTTCATTAGTGCTATCTAACACAATCATTGTCCTTGAGCTTCATATAATAGGAAGATCAGTGTTTCAAGTTATCCACTTAATTATTAATGCAATACCATGCATTATATTATTTATAAGTTTGGTGAGTAAAATATCACTTATTATTGGACTCATTATATTTATTAAAAATTCAAAATATTAACATTTTCTTCATTACATTGATGTGACAAACTTCTCCATCAGTACTGTAAAAAAACAGGCTTGTAAGTTTACCTGATAGCATGCACCACAACCTGTTCCATTCCTATACAGCCTAGAGACTCCAGTCACGCTGCCATCATTGACAGTCCTTCCGAATTCTCCAAAGCCACAAGCTCCACCTATTTGATCACCATTTCATGAGCTCAACTGTACAGAGATGATATATAAACCGAATAATTTTTACACATTGCTAATTATTGGTATTAGTTAGTATTTGGTAGAGAAGAAAGTTGTTCAAATAGTTGAGCAAATAATTCTTTCAGCATGCTTTCACATAACTTGTAATGCATAGTTATGCATAACTCCAAATTGGTAGCCATATAATATCTAAAAGTGTATATGCAGACGTACTTGGAGTCCCATAGCAGTCAGGACTACCGTAGTAGGTTGATCTTGAGCAAGTAAAAGTGTCTTGAGAGGCACAAAGAGCAGGCAAGAGCAGTACCATGATTACACAAAGAATACCAACTTGGTTTTCAAGTACTGCAAGCCCCATATCTTAATGGCAAGGTTTCTTGATAAACGATAAGATAATGGAAGAAAGAGACCAAAACCAAAGCTCTAATTAAGAAGCAGACAGAGTTGCAGAAGAAAATGGACGAGGAGGTTAAGAGATGGGAAGCAAAGAATCGTAGTCCAGCATTTATAGTTAAGGAAAGGTCGTGTTGGGGTGAGAGTTAGGCACCTTTTCTCTCCACTTAAAGAAAAGGGAATATTTATGCTTACTTGCCAAACAGAAAGGTGCTTATAGCTAGGGAATGCGATGGAGTAGGTCCCCTTAATATTGACCCCCCGAGACCATTTCTGCAATAAAAATCAATGCATGTTTATCTGTTATGCTAATAGAAGGATATGTTTGGGAATTCTTTGCCAACTTTTCTTTCTCTTTTACCTCTTGGCTAGCTCCTTGAGCTCCTACATTATCTAGCAATGGTCTCGGCATCATCGTTATTAACGACAAAGAACATTGAAATTTCTACATATTTGAAGTGGGATTTGGGAATCTACGGGAGAGCTTGGAAACATGCAAAAAGAAACTTAAGAGAGCTCAAAATATAACCGGCGGAATTTTTGATATAATTTACACCCAAATAAAACACATTTCATCCCTAATCAATTCTCTCTCTCTCTCTCTCTCTCTCTCTCCCCCCCCCCCCCCCCCCCCCCCCCCAATTGTGAAAGCCTAACTATTAATTATTGTATACACGTTGCATCATCAGACCATCAGTTTTCTTCAAATAACACTTTCTAAATATTCAATTTCATCTTTAAGATAGACAGGAAATACCCAAATGATGTAACACAATCGTAACCATTCGAAAACAAACGAGTTTCGATTTTCAATGCAAGATGGGAGTTCAATGGCTAAGTATATTTTTTCCAAAGTAATATGATTTTTTTTTTTTCCTCACAGCAAGCTTCATTGAAGGAAAACTAAACTGCAGTACATATATTAAAGAAGAAAATTAATTATACAATATAAATGTGTGGATTTTTTCACTATGAATATTTAATAGACATTGAAAATGCTTGTATAAGTTTGGTCGGAAGCTGTCCACTGTGTCAAATTATTATATGCATATCGATTTTGAGTTTAATGAATTTTGTATTATTACTTTTCACTTGATTCAAATAATATAACTTTTAATAAAACATGTTGGTTCATCATTTTTCTATTATTTTTATATAGTCGTTATGTATTTTATTAATACGATTAATTAAAATAATTATTTTATATTAAAAAATTGATCCATTAAAAAAAAATGTAAAAGATTGCACTTTTTTAGATGGACGTAAATTTCCAGTCAAAGCCGGCATGCTAAGAAGTAAACACAACTTGAATAACCCATTAGCTTGGCTAGCCATCTCATCTCTGTTAATAGCGTAGGCGTGTTTCCAATGAAAATATTTGGATTGGTTTATTGATTAAAAAAAATCAGAAGTTACATTATATTCAAGCAACCGGTTTAAGTTAACCCACGTCCACCATACCCATTATCTTCATCCCTTTTTGGACATATTTGGACTTGGAACTTTTTGGGGGCCGCAAGCAATTGGTGTTTGAACTTTTGGCGCGTCCAGCTCCAACCAAAATAAGAAAGAGATCCCTTTTATTACGCTAGCAATTGGGGTAGGTGAGTCTCGATCTTAACCGTCCATGTGGTAGTTATTCAAACACTAATCTGGAAATACATTAGAGAAATAGGGGTATAATTTATATGTTTTAATTTTATTTTAGACATATTTTAAAATCGAATTGGTATAGACCAATTTTAAAATTTAAAAAATTGATACCGTACTAATATATTGTAATCACACTTACTGATATAATATATTTCAATTTCTATCATTATCACACTTATTGATATAATATATTTCAAGTAAATTCTCATTGTAGAACTTCCTAAATAGTACCATATATGTAAGTAATGACTATCAAAATTTATGATGAAGAACGTTTCTCTTAAATGTAAGATTATCATATAGTTTCTATTCGGCTAGTAAGATTATCATGATATAGTTTCTATTCGGCTAGCTTTATTACCAAACTCAATCTATTCAAAACCGACAGACGAAGTATTAAAAAGTATTGTTCTTTTTCGTCACCCAAAGTATGTTAATTGGGATACAATGCGAGCTTGTCTTATATTCATTTCACTTCACCAAGTCTAACAGCTAATGAAAAGCACAATGAAAACTCGTTTTTACACATAGGCAATGGTTGAGTTTCTCCACTTTGATGGGATTTCCATGGGTGTTGCTACTAGCTGCTTGATGCTTAGCCTTTCTTCGCATACCGAGTAACTAACTCCTCCTATCTAGAACCTAATTTTTGTATGCTTTCGATCTGACGAAGTAAGAGTAAAAATAGTTATAAATTCAGAAAAGTGACTAAGATAATTGAGTACAATCAACTGAGCAATACAATTACGATACCACATGATTTCAACAATTTGAACACCATGCAGTAACATACAGTAACCAATGATTAGTAATTACCGTGATTGCTCTAGAACCATATGTACACTTTGGTGCTGATGTGAACTCGTCAAAAGCACAATTTATGTCCTAATTTCCTAGATACTCATTTCAGTTCAATTTACGTAGCTTAGCCAACAACAAATTCACAAATCAAGAAACATTTTGACACTTGTAACAAACCATTGAAGACAAACTTAACAAGAATTAGAATAGTAATGATTATATCAATAGACTCTGTAGCTCAAGAAAGTTCCCATCACTATAATGGACTGGAGCACTGACATCACACTCCATAAATGGGTCATAACAACTAAAATCACATAATGAAAGACACACTATTCATACTCGGGACCAAACTACGTGTCAGGTCTATATTTCGAAACCTATTACTGCCTTCCAAGTTCCATCCCCTCCCCTACACTTTGATTTGGGATGAGAATGAAGCCGACAAAAGATCGCATTGTGTGGGAGGAATGAAACTAGCAGGTGACAGAGCAGACCACCATTGTTGCGAGCCAGTCTCAATCACAATTTGTGCAGTCGTAAAGAAATAATAAAAAAAGGCAAAAGTTGTGTAGAGCAAGTTAACCAATAGTCAAAATCAGAAGCTTAGTCAGTACCCAGGTGTCAGGTGCAATCATGAAGAGAAAAAACAGTTACATTCCAATTCCAGAACCTACTCATGCTACAAATTCATTTGTCGAAGGAAAAAATTTAGTTACGAATGTAATTAGGTATTAATATATATTAATTTAATATAATTAATTAAAAAATAAATTTTATTAAAAATATTAATTTAAATTTTAAATATAAAAAATAGTATTGATATTTAAATTAATATGTAATTTTATTTAAATAATATTAATTTAAATTTTAAATATAAAAAATAATATTAATATTTAAATTAATATACAATTTTATTTATATATAACAAAACCCTTGTTAAAAAAATTGATGAAGTTCGGCATACCAAAATGGGTAGCTTGGAAAATGACTATATTATCATCACTTTTGAACATAAATTTACAATATTACCCTTACAACCTAAATCTGAAAGTGCCATTTGAAATACGTGGGAGGCAGTGATTGACTCTGGACCCTTTCCCTCTCCCCCCTGCTGTGCGTGACTCTGAACCTAAATCTGGCAGTGACCCATTTGTTGAAGACAGTTCACCCATCGACGGAACCACCACCTGCTCCACCATCATTTGCCGATAACTTCCTTGGTAAAAATGTAGTTTTTTGCTGCAGCATTGATTTACATTGTAATCTTCTGTCATTTTTGTAATGTTTTTTACTAACATAAACTCTCAACATCTTTTTTCTTCTTCTTCTTCCTTTTTATTTTTATTTTATTTTATTTTTTTGGAGAGGGTGGGAGGCAGTGGCTGAAGTTTGGTTCTTAAAACTTGGATGTTTGCATGAATCTGGGTTTAAAAAGTGAATGTAGTGGTTGAGTATGTATGGGTGGTGGCTGGTTATGTGTTTTTCTTCCTTTGTTGTTTTTGCAATTCTTATACTGCTGCAGTTTTTTGAGGGGTGTTATATATATTATTTTATATGTGTATACACAAAATCTACATTAAGAGACCACGTCATTTATTGTTCATTCCAAATAGATTGATATTAATAAGTTTTAGATAGTTTGAGGGTTGAAAGATAGCTTGTGGGATATTGGGTTGATTTTGGCACTACCTTCAACCCTTTTATACGGGGTGCTGATTATGAGGATCCATGGTCCAATGTACCATGGATTTGTTTGCCTATGGATGGTTTAGGGGATTCCATCCTCAAGCTATGAGGGTGCAGGGTTATATGAGATTAAGAGAGACTTGGAGCCCCCGAAGGTGGTGGTTCGTGGGGGCAATAGTGGGCTGTGATTTGGAGAGTTTGGAGAATGGAGATACAGCAGAAGCATCATTTTGA
This sequence comes from Carya illinoinensis, assembly GCF_018687715.1. Lineage (NCBI taxonomy): Eukaryota > Viridiplantae > Streptophyta > Magnoliopsida > Fagales > Juglandaceae > Carya > Carya illinoinensis. Next base: position 23,070,254 of record NC_056762.1, read on the forward strand.
GGGTGTGGGGTTCCACCATTTATGCTCTGCTCATGATTGTAATTTTCTTTCACCCTATTTGGTTAATGAGAAAATCCAACAAGGGATCCGAGATCAGATTTTCTTTTTAAAAAAATAAAAAAGAAAAAGTGGGGTGAACCGAGTAATTAAGATGCCATAACAGAGTTGAGTCAGAATATCCAAAAAACAATGTGTATACATGATTGTGTATTAAGCTTGGTTAATGAGATTGGATATGTTGTCACGATATGTCATGAAGTTCATAAAATATACATTTATTTTCCTTTCGAATTCTAATGATTTTAAATGTTGTGGAGAACTCTAATTTTTTTTATTTTGATTTTTTCATTTTCATGTTGTGCTTAAATATATGAAGATTGTTCTTGATGGAGAAAGGGGAAGAATGCACTTCTACTAGGCGACCGCTATTTTTTGTGGAAAACAGTAATTATATGGATACGCCAACGCTGGGGGATGATGAGGTAGTGATTGATAATCATGGTGTAGTGTTGGGGAATGATGATGATGATGTGGTAGTTTTAGAGCCAACGCCGGGAAATGATAATGATGGTATTTAAAAGCCAACCTTAGGAAATGATGTTGATGGGGTTTCAGAACCAACGTCGGGAAATGATGATGATGGGGTTTCATGTCCAACGCTGGGAAATGATGATGGTGATGGTGGGGTTTCAGAGCCAACGCCGGGGATGTTTTTTAAAACTGAAAAAGAACTAATTTACTACTACAAGCAATATGGGAGACAGGCTGGATTCGGCATAATGACACAAAGAAGTAAAAGGGAAGATGATGGGAGTGTTAGATATGTAACACTTGGTTGTGCTCATGGTGGTAAGGCAAGAAAACGTATTACCAATATTTCTAAACCCTGCCCAACAACAAAGACTGATTGTAAGGCTAGAATTAATGCAGTTTTGGCTGATGGTGTCTTACGTATAACTACTGTCTGCAATGCACATAACCATGGGTTAAGTCCACAAAAGGCAAGATTTTTTAGATGTAATTGTGCAATTGATGATTCCGTAAAGAGGCAGTTAGATATTAACGACAAGGCAGGCATAGGTATGTCCAAAAGTTTTAATGCATTGGTTGTCGAGGCTGGTGGTTTTGAGAAACTTCCATTTATTGAAAAAGATGCCCGGAATTATATTGACAAAGCTCGACACCTTAGACTTGGCAAAGGAGGTGCTGATGCACTTCGTGGTTATTTTGAGAGAATGCAGTATAAGAATGATGGGTTTTACTCATCGATGGATTTGGATGATGATGGTCGATTAAAAAATGTCTTATGGGCCGATGCACGCAGTAGAGCAGCGTATGAGTATTTTGGGGATGTTGTGACATTTGATACAACATACCTGACAAATAGATATGGTATGCCATTTGTCCCGTTTGTTGGTGTTAACCACCATGGTCAGTCAATACTTTTGGGAGTGGGTTTGATATCAAGTGAAAATACTGAAACATTTGTTTGGTTATTTGACACTTGGCTGAAATGTATGGATGGGAGGGCACCTCAATCTATCATTACTGATCAAGACCGGGCCATGAAAAATGCTATAGCAATAGTCTTTCCAAATACTCGACATAGATACTGTTTGTGGCATATAATGAGAAAACTACCAGAGAAGTTGGGTTCACATGCTGAATTTAAGTCTGGTTTAAAAAGTGGATTGCAGAGATGTGTTTATGATTCTCAGACTTCTGACGAGTTTGAGACGTCTTGGGAGGTATTTACTGATACCTACAATTTGAAGGAAAATGCATGGCTTCAAAGTCTCTATAGTGAGTGAATGTATTGGGTTCCTGTATACCTGAAAAATACATTTTGGGCCGGGATGAGCACAACTCAGAGGAGTGAGAGCATGAATGCCTTCTTTGATGGATATGTACATTCAGGGACTACATTGAAAGAATTCGTCGATCAATTCGACAATGCACTGAGGAAGAAAGTAGAAAATGAGATAGCAGCGGATTTTCACTCATTCAATGCCACAGTACCTTGTATATCTCATTTACCCTTGGAGAAAAAATTTTAGGCAGTGTACAATAATTCGAAATTTAAGGAAGTGCAGTCAGAGGTAATGGGGATTATCTACTCTCACTGTGTTATCATAAAAACAGGAGGGGCTATTACCACGTATCAAGTTAATGACAGTCGAGAGGTTGAAGACGGCATCAAGAAGTCAACTGTGCAGGCGTACTTTAATGAAGAAGAGTGTGAGGCGAAGTGCATGTGTGGGTTATTTGAGATGAGAGGAATTATATGTAGGCACATGCTTTCAATATTCGCTGCAAGGGATGTCCAAGTGTTGCCAGAGAAGTACATTATGGAGAGGTGGAGGAAGGACATTAAACGTAGATATGTTCTCATTCGAAGCAGTTACGATGACTTGAGTGGTAAACCAGCTGCTATTCGGTACTTTGGATTGATAAAAATATGTTACGAAGTAGCTACAAATGCCTGTGAAAGCGAAGAAAATTCCCTAGATATGACAGAGAAGCTTACGGCAATGAATTCGATTTATAGCAAAACAAAGTCCCAAGCAACTGTTGCAAGCACTCATATTTCCGCTGATGCTGAAATTGGAAGTTCGAGAAAAGTCTTGAGTCCTCGTGTTGTAAGAGGCAAAGGGAGGCCCCCATCAAAGAGGAAACAACCTACCATAGAGAAGTTGCAAGCCAAGAATAAAGCTTCTGGCAAGCGACAAAGAAAAAATGTAAGAAGATTTAAATATTTTGATTTTGATATAGTTTTAGAGCATTTAAGTTATGCTGAATTTTAACCAATGACTATCTAAATGTAGGCAATATCACTTATGAAAGATGTACTAAATGCCGCAGATTCAGTAAACCAAATTGGTACACCACAAAGTGTACCAGCGCAACTGCCTGGTACACAACAAAGTGTTATTTCTCAGGTAACTTTAGCTTCATACTCTCTATTGCATCTGTCTTTTGAACAAATCATTCTATAAAGTTTGCATGATTTTAAATATTGCATGAACTTCTTGCAGGAGAACTTCGAAATGCATGGCCCTCATGTTGATTAATGGAAGACATTGTAGACTGCTGCAGAAGACAATGTAGATTGCCGCAGAAGACAATGTAGACTTTTGTATTAATGAGATTTGATGGGTTTGGATTGTGTATTTACATTGTAGACTGTTGATGTTCTTGATTTATTTAATGAAGTTTGAAGACTTAGATTCCACAAAGTCCGATTGTTGTTCATTTAAGTTCATGGTCTTTTTAGCTTTATGATTTGCACTCATATTTATACTTTGAAGACTTGATGCATAAAATAGACATTGGATATTTGAACCAATTACAGGATATTTTCAAAATTTCGGCATGAACTATTTGCCATGGTAAACAATTTTACCCTTGAATACATAGAATCCAAAATACATAGTGCGACGTTCACATTAGATAACACAAAATCTGACGAGTTTCATACATAACTGCTGGGTTTGTCCCTTGTACACGCATTCAAAAAGCTGACAAACCAATCGATTACAACCAGCTTAACAACATTACACTTTTTGTTACACTTTACTTAATCTTCAATTGTTCTTGATCCTATCCAACAACAAAATAATAGAATTGCAAGTCCCCAATACACGCACGGTCGCATGCATGGATTGTTATCATTGTTTATTACAGCATGAAGCTCATCCCAATCGGAGGCGAGTTCTTCTTCCCTTTTTTGGAGTTCTTCCTCCCATTTTTGGAGTTGTTCTTTTTTCTCTTCAAGGTGACGTTCTGTTTCACTCGAAACTTTAGCTTCATTTTCCACTTCGATATCTGCCCATAAAAAATACTCGCAATATGGTCTTCCCTGCAGCAGCAAACAACTTATGATGATTAATTATGAGAATTAAAATATCAAGTTCAATATTTGAAAAAACATAGCAGAAACATATACAGTATTTACCTCTCTATTGTAATTGGGACACGAATAAAAAGGTCGCCTTGGATTTCTAGGGGTGTTCGACAATTTTAGACGTGCCATCTCCCCGCATAAACATTTTGGAGGGGTGTTCGAAGATGATGAAGCATGTGATGAGGACATTGCATATCAAAACTTTGAAAATCTACATTAAGAGAAAAAAGTTCACAACCAAAGTATATTAATTAGATAATCAGCTTCTCAAAGGAAGGAAGGCATGTCCACTGATGCCCAACTCTTATTTCAACACTCATAAAAGAATTCACCTTCACCCATACAAAGAATACACACAGAATCACTAGCACATATGCATTTATGTCAAGGAAATTGTGCATAGTTACCAGTTTTATATTAGAAAATAACACACTTCCAATGCTTTGAGCCATCTGGCTTTTAAAAACTGACTTTCTAATTTCAGGCTAGTTGGTTTCAGCTATTCTTCTTAATGGAGGGGTTGTTCATGAGTTTTTGTTCTCGTTTTTCTAGTATTAGAATGTATTTAGGTATTTCTTTTGTATACATCCTATGTACATGGGCTTAGCCTATTGCATTTGATGAATAAAATTTTTACTTATAAAAAAAAAAAAAAATTACTCCCTGTACTTTTAATTTAACTTTTTACTCTAGGGTACTTTCCAGTCAACATTAATGTAATTTTTTTTTTTTTTTTTGAATCATCACCCTTCCTATAACCGAAACATCCATGTCTTCAATACAACATTGTTGTCCACAATCATACTAAAACTGCAAAGTATCCAAATTTTAGGAGAATTACCAAGGACAAATAAATAAAACATGAAGCAAATATTGTCATAATTGAAGAGTTCATATTGCAGTAACCACGGCTAAATTAGAATTGAAACTTTCACGATACAAAATTGTATGGATCCAATTTCAAACAAACTCAAACTTGTCCACATAGTTGCTGATGAAAAAAGAACAAAAGTCATCTAATGCCAAAACTAAATTGAATATCCTATTCAAGCATCAATTACTCCTCCTCAAAGATGGTTCCCTTCTCACTGACATAGATACCATCAAGAAACTTTCGGATAACATTAATGTAATTAGATATAAAATATTCATGGGAATGATAAATACATATATGTATAAACACACACGATGATCGATATTTACGTACACATGCATGCATTAATTAGCAATATCTCTTCCACCGAAACAAACCCAGCTGGATTGAGAAAAAGTCTCTCTACTAAGCATTTACACAAACACTTGGCATGCATTACGGGTAACATTTTGGGCTAATTGTTTCGGCAGTCTCTGATCACCCATTATACAACAAAGTCCAATTGTTTCTAGAATAGCATAGCTTAACAATACACAAAATCTACATTAATGGTTAAATATACTAATAGATTTCGAATTTATTTTGAAACCAAAGGGATAGTATCACACGGATTCAAATTCAAAACCAAAATCAGAGGAATGGGAAGGGATACCCGAAAGGATTTACCGTATTTTCAAACCCTAAGCAAACGGAAACCGACGTACCAGACGGTGACGGCGACGAGCGAAATCTGGCAGTGCTGTGATGGGGCTACGGAGGGCCGGGGTTCGGTTTGATGGGCAGTGATATCCGAAGAAGGAAAGGATAGGGAGGGCCCGGGGGCTGGGATCTGTGTGTCTTCTTTCTCAATTGAAACGGTGCGTTTCATTTAATATAACTGAAACGCACCGTTTCATTTAAGGTCTGCAATACAGTCCTGGGGCGGGGCTTGCAACCAGAATTATTCTACCAAAATAGGAGACAAGGTAAAAAAAGTGTGACCATCAAGTTCGAAACTTCAGAATATGGTATTTTTAAAAGGAAAATACTATTTCTACATAAAGCTTTATACCGAATTTTATTTTATTTTATTTATTTATTTTAATGATTAAGAAAATATTTTTAATAAATTTGTAACTTTTTTTTAATTTTTAAAAAATGTTTTAAAAAGAAAAAAAAAAGGCTTGATCAGTGGCGATTCTTCAGAGAATCGTCTGCAGACATAACATTGTCCTTTTCAAAATCAAAAATTCTATGTGCAGTCATTTTTGTGCACTCCAGTGATATGATTGGTTGGATATTAAAAAAAAATTAATCCAACCAATCATATCAGTGGAGTGCACAGGGAGTACGTAAAAGTGACTGTATGTAGCATTGCTCTTTCAAAATATGCAGATTTTGTCATGTAATAGACACTAGTTAACCAATGAACATATTAGAGAAGCTCATAAACCTTCCTACCTATGCCTTCATATCACAACACAATTGTTTTTTTTTTTTTTAAGTGATAAGAACGGACTCATCTTCATTTCATTAAGAGTCTAAAACCAGAATTATAAATTGGCTTCATGCCAAACAATTTGAAAAATACACTCGAGAATTGAATCCCACCAAATAGTTGAGCTCTCTACAACTCGTGCTAATTTTGCCATGCCATTAGCTGTTGTGTTAGGCCCTCTACAGACATGTTGGAACCTCACACTTGGCATCTGTTTTGACAATTCCTGGATGGAGGAGATCGGGTTACCTGAGGAAGCCATGGATTCCCCTACTGTGATTATGGCATTGACACTTAATAAGGAGTTAGTCTCCACAATTAATGTGAAGCCCCCAAATTCCCATGTACGAACACGGAAAAATCGAGATGTCCGGATGATGACATCACGGGTCATCACCCTATCGACGTGTGCCAAGTCTATGTATAAGTGATGAATGTGCACGAGAAAATACGCAGCGAAAAGCAAGTCAATAACTAAGTACCAGAATTTTTCTTATTTAATACAAAGCTGTTCAACACATACATAAATAAATATTACAAGACACAAACATAACTTTAAACTAAATACAAAGCATAAACTTCAGCACCCCGGCGAAGCCGCATCCTTGGGCTCGGCCTCCTCCTCCTCATCCTCGATCTTTGCACCAAAATCTACGGTACTAAAAATGGTACCGCAGGTAAGTAAAATCCAAACACCACCATATAAAAACATATAGAACTCAAACAATATGCATGAAGTGATGCCAATGCACAAAGTCCATAAAATCATATTTTTTTCTACACACGCCAAAAAACCCATTTGGCCCAAAAACAAACCCTTTCCAAATGTCACGCCAAAAGTCACATTTGGCCCATATCAAACTCAAACTGTTTACCAATTAAACCGTATGCACCATGACTTCCCCTAGGGGTCATCCGCACACCCTGGCTCCAGTGCCACACCGCAGATAACGACCACGAATGTGACACCTAAACAAGCGATGCCCAGTTCCGCGTCCCGCGCGTTCGTAGCCAAGCATCCTCTAGCCCTCGCCAGCGAAGGGCCACAGAGTCGGTGCGTAGAGCGATGCCCGGTTCCGCGCCTGGCGCGTTCGTAGCCAAGCATCCTCTAGCTCCCGCTCCCGTCGTCATCCAGCGACAACTCAGGGGACGTCACTCAGTTTATTACGCTCCCGAATGACCAGAGGAGCTCCACCGGAATAATACCCCATCCCGGCTTGGGGTCGTGATACACACGCACCCGAAAACCATTTACGCCAATAAAACGGGATTTTCTCGATTAAAACAAAATGCACATAAACACAATATGCAACTCACGCCTCATGGCTCAAATAATCAAGCAATCACAAATAAGCAAAACCAAGCACTCCGTCCTCAATCCATCCGACCCCCGAACTCCTCGGACTCAGTCCAGAATCAGCCAACCAACAACAATTAATTATTGAATGAGCAAAATATATTTAAATCTAAAAGTAGAGTTTGAAAAATACTTATAATGCTATAAGGTATTTTTAGAAAACACGCGACGTTGCAAACGGCTGAAGGAAAGCAATGTAATAGTGAAATTTCACTGTGGTCGTGGGTTGTAAAATACCCACTTTTGAACGAGGACAAACCAAGGTTCGGGATTGATGGGGAAGGGTCTAAGAATGTTTATGAAGCTAGTGGAAGTGGAGTTTGGCCGTGGGTGGCGGCAGAAATGGTGGAGGAAGGGCCGAAATGCCCAAAACGGAAACTAGTTCGTGGGAGCTGTTCCGGTGACTGTTAGAGGCCGGAAATGGGTGGGTTAGGACGACAAGGAGTTGGTGATGAAGTGGTGAAGAGGTGGTGGCCGGAGGTGGAGTGACGGCGGCAGATCGGAGCAAAAAGCCGTGAGGCTTGCTAGGATTTTTCCGGCCAAAATGGCGGCTCCGTTGGCAGTGAAAATTGGTGGGGCGGTTCACCGGAAGGAGGGGAAGATTTTGGTGGGGGTGGTGTGCCGCACGGTGGCTGGCGGCAATGGGTCTGGGCAGAAGAAGCTTCCGGCGTGGGAGAGGAGAGAGAGAGAGATGAACGGGAGGGGTTACGCGCGGGAAGGGGAGGGGAAAAAGGAAGGGAAAAAAGAAAAAAAAAAGAAAAAAGAAAAAAAGAAAGAAAAGAGAAAAAAGAAAAAGGAAAAAGGGAAAAGAAAAGATGGAGGGAAGAAATGAGGTCCAATCCTCACTCCGGAAACCAAAACAGATCCGCCGAAAACGATATTAAAAATCGTAAAACGACTAAATAAATTAAACACCGCATCAAATAAATAAAAACCAATTAAAATACTTAATTTAAAATAAATAAACCAATATATTAATTAAATTAAAAACAACACTTCAGTGAAAATACACGTAAAAGCGGGTCATCACAATTAAGTCATTGATGCCCATTGGGACACAAAGTTAGAGGCCCCTCAGGATAGCAAGAAGTTCTACCTCCATAGGATCAGAGAACTCAGGTTCTTTGTTGCAAATTGCAATTACTACTTTCCCTCTCTCATCTCTCAAAATGATAGCTATGCCTATCCTACACTGCTCCTGAAACTTGGCTCCATCTGTATTGAGTTTTAGGGACCCCAGTAGGAGGAGGTCTCCAACCAATGTTCCTTACCACTTGCTGCAGACAGTAAAAATGGACTGCTTCTATTTCCTTCAGCATGGAAAAAACATGATTTACAGCATGTTGTGGATGCTGGAGATGCCCCTAGAATTGGAACTGGTTTCTTCTAAACCAAAAAGACTAGGCCATGAGAAAGAACTTTTCCAGGTCCCTTGCAGGCCCTTCTTTTTTCACTCTCATTGCTAATTCCATGAAGTCCGTGGGGTCTCCATCCAATTGTAGATAGTTGAATATTTTTTTTCCAGTATGGTAAGATGGATGGGCAGAATATCAGTGCATGACTCGTGTCCTCCATGCTCCCTTAGCAAAGTTTGCAGGTGTCTTCGACTACCACCTTTCTCACCAGTAGATTCCTCATAGTTGGCAACTCGTGTTTGCATGCGCTCCATGAGAACACTCTGACCCTATTAGGAATAGATAGCTTCCATAAACTCTGCTGGGACTGGAAGTTTGAGCATTCCCCTTTAGGCCTATGAATCTTTAAGGACAAAAGCAGCTTGTAGGCACTCTTCACTATGTATTCACTTGAGCTTTCATGAAGCCAAACTTGCTTATCTTCTTCATGGCCAGGTCCTAGTGGTAGCCTTAGCACTTCAGTAGTTTCACGAGGGGGAAGAGTTCTTCTTACTAAACCAACATCCCACCACTTTATATCCTCATCAATAAGCTGTGAAACAAATTGATAGTTTTTCAAACTAGCCTAGGCTTGAGGCAGGGAGACATGGTTTTAGCTAGGCAGCCATATATCAGACCAGATATTGATAGACCTTCATTTCCTACCCTTCACCTGCATCCCTTCAGCAATAGACCTTTTGACTCCCCAATCCCTCTCCAAGCATACAAAGGTGCATGCCCCAAATGAGCTTCCTGAAAGTCTGAGTTGGGGAAGTACCTAGCCTTGTACACCTGATGGAGAAGGGATGATGTCTCATTCATGATCCTCCATGCTTACTTTGCCAAAAGTGCAATGTTAAAACTTTGGACGTCCCTGAAACCCATACCCCCATGAGACTTGGCAGTACACATCTCGAACCAGCTAACCCATCTAATTTTGTTTTCCTATTTCCTTTGGCCCCACCAAAACTTGGCCATCATGTTTTCCAAATCTTTGCACAAACTTGGGGGTAGTTTGAAATAGCTCATCAAGTATGAGGGGGTTGATAATGCCACTGCCTTATTCAGCACCTCCTTGCCCCCTTGCAATAGTAACCTCTCCTTCCAGCCTTGTATTTTCTTCCATACTTTGTGCTTTACATCCAGGAAAGCCCTTCTTTTGGATCTACCCACCACTGATGGGAGTCCAAGGTACTTCTCATAGTGCTAGACTTGCTGCACCCCCCAAGAGGCCATGATAGCCTGCTGCAGCTAAGGGTCAACATTGGCACTAAACACCATTACTGTCTTTTCCTTATTAACCTTCTGGCCTGAGGCTTGTTCATGCTCTTTTAGGATTTGATGGATGTGTGCACTTGTTTGCATAGTAGCCCTACAAAAGAACAAACTGTCATATGCAAATAGGAGGTTGTTGATCCTTGGGCAACCTCTACAGATTTTGATTCCCTCTGCCAACTTGTTCTCTTCAGCTTGTTTCAACATGGCCACCAACCCTTCGGTGCAAAGGAGGAAAAGATAAGGGGATAGAGGATCCCCATGTCTTAGTCCTCTTGAAGGCATGATAGGGCCCTTTGGGCTTCAATTTATAAGAATTGAGTAAGACACTAACTTCACACAGCACATTACCTTTCTCCATTGCTCATTGAATCCCATCTTTTCCATAATGGTATCAAGGAAACCCCATTCCAATCTATCATATGCTTTACTTATATCTAGTTTGAGGGACATGTACCCTTTCTTACCTTTCCTCTTCTGTTTCAAATAATGAACTAGCTCATAAGCTAATAGAACATTATCTGTTATTAACCTTCCAGGCACAAAGGCTGATTGGGATATGGAAATTACTTGTGGCAGTATGTTTTTGAGCCTGTTTGAAAGGACTTTTGCAATCAGCTTGTAGGCTACATTGCACAGACCGATTGGTCTAAAATCAACCACTTCTTCTGGCTTGTTCTTCTTAGGGATCAAGGCTATATAGGTATGGTTCAGTGCAGAGGGGAAAGCCCCCTCATTGAGGGTATTTAGTACTGCCTCAGAGACATCCCTCCCAACCAAAGCCCAATATTTCTTATAGAAAAGGACAAAAGATGCCATCTGGTCCAGGGGCTTTGGAGGGATCCATTTGGTTGAGGGATTGGAAGACCTCTTCTACTATAAATTTCTGCTGCCATACTTCATTCATCTCAACTATTACACGACCTGCAGACTGTCCAAGAACCCTACCTCTCCTTGCTGATCTGAAGTAGTGAAGATGGCTTGGAAGTAATCCATTATAATTTTGTCCCTTTCCTCTCCCACTTGCTAGATGTTACTACCATCCTTTACTCCCTTTCTTAGGTTCCTCTTTTGTCTTTGTGAGGCTTTTCTATGAAAAAACCTTGTGTTTTTATCCCCCCCTTTAGCCATAGGGCATTTGATCTTTGTCTCCACATGATTTCATCTCTCTCAAACCATTTTTGCATCTCAACCTTAGCTAGTCTGTGATCTTCTGGTCTTAAGAAATTTGGGTCCACCATTCATCCTGTCACAGGCTCTAGCAATATTCCTCTTTACATGGCCAAAACTGCTTTTATTCCACTGTTGAAGCCTTTCTCTACAGCTTCTAATTTTTTGCATAATCAAAAAGAGATTCTTTTCTCCCCTCAACATGTCCCAAGTGGAGGTTACCACCTGTTTACATTCTTCTGAGTTAGCCCACATAACCTGAAACTTAAAGCTAGACCCTTGAAGGTCCAACCTAGCATCAGCTTGAGCTCTTAGTTGATTTGAGTAAGCAATTGGAATGTGTTCAGCAGACCACATTGGAAAGAGGGAGTTCCATTCATTGTTGGCATAGAACCTATCCAATCTTTCAGATATACTTCCTCCATCCTGCCTCCCATTCCACCAAGTAAATTGGGGGCCACAAAAGCCCAAGTTTGCTAGTTGGCAATCATTAAGGACCTCTTTGAAGTCCTCCATTTACCTCTCTGGTTTGCACCTTCCCCCTCTCTTTTCCCCCATATGTAATATTTCATTAAAATCCCCTATTTAAGAGCCAAGCACTTCCTGGGGGTATGTTGATAGATCTTAATAGGGACCATGTTTCATGTCTTTTTGCAGCTTTAGGGTTGCCATACACTCCAGTTAGGTACCAGGCCGCTCGACTCTCCTCTTGTGGCTTAATTTGAGCATGGACATGGGATTTTGAATAATGAAGGATCTTCAGTTGGAGAGGGCTTCTCCACAATAGAGCAATGCCTTCCCCTCCTCCTTCATTGCTTACTGCTAAGCAATTAGGGAAGCCTAAAGTGAACTTAAGCTTTTCCATTCTGCTATTACTAAGTCTTGTGTCTTGCAGGAATAAGACTGTGGGATCTTCTCTTTGGACCATGTCTTGAAGCACTCGAACTCCCTGTGGGTTCCCAAGCCCACAGGAGTTCCAATTGATGTAGCTCATTTGTCTAGGTGGGGCTGTTGAACAGCCTCCACCATATCTGTGTTGCAGTTATGCTCGTCTTCACTCTCCTCAGTCTTAATGCATTTGTTTCTATCCCGAGTTACACAGGCATTTTCAATACATTTGCTTCTCTTGGGAATAGGTGTGATATCCGTTCCTTCTTCTTTAATTATGAGTCTTGTTCTATGTGACGAGTTTCGATCTAAGTGCTGAGCCTCGTTCTAATTGCTGAGTTTCGATCTACGTGTTGAGTCTTGTCCTACGTGCTGTACCTTGATGGTGTGTTCCGAAAGTTATCCAGTGGGTTTGAAAGTAAGATAGATATTTTAAAACTTACAGATATTTTAAATATTTTGAAAATATCTATATGAGATATTTTCAGTATTATTAGATAAACTTGTTTTTAGAGTAATACAATTATCATATTTTAATGAGGTCTAAAAATATTATAATTGTAGATAATTACATAAATTAAATATTTTAGTTATTTTAAAATATTACGAGATTTGAATTTACGTTGAACACTCTAAATTAATTTAAATTATTTTATTCTCTGAGTAATTAACGATAATTTATCATTTTAAATAATGATGAAGAAATATTGTTTTATAAACTTTAGTTTATAAAATAATATTTTATCTTAATTCCTCTCAGTGTTTTATTTTAAACTTTAGTTTAATTAAAACACTTACGCATTTTCAAATCAGTATTTAAACTCATCGTTAGATCGTTTTGATGATCCCAAAATGAAAGACTTGGATTAAATACTTAGGCCCTATCATTTTCTCTTCACTTTTTCCTTTCTTCTTTCTCTTTTCTTTCTTTCTCCTCTTTTCTCCCCAGCGTGCATGAGAAGCTGACATGCTCTCTCTTCTCCATCGTGTTGCACTTCACCTCCATAGCCCAGTCGCCGTTGGCCTCACCTCCGGTTGCCGATCACTGCCCCCATGCCAGCCAACACTTCTCTCCAACCGGCAAGCCACACGCTCTCTCTCTCTCTTCTCCCACGGCCTCCTTGACCAAAATGGGTAAAAACCATCCTCCACCTTCACACCACTGTACACGACAGCTTTGGCTTCACCACTAGTCACCAACTGACGACCACCCTCGGGCCATCATTCCCTCCCACCGACGAGCCCCCACGTGTCCTCCTCCTCCCTCCACGGCATTATCCTCAAAATGGGGTTTACACCTATTTCCTCCACCTAGAGCCACCATACACAGCCAAAAGGGCCATCGAGCACCATCAACGGCTTCACCACATCATGGGCTTCCTCCCCATGTCCTTCTTTTCCCCTACCACTCTCTCTTTCTCTGATGAGTCTTCACAACTAGCCATTCGGTTGGCACGGCTACCCACGGTGTTTCACCACCACCATCTTGTTCCTCTCATCACCATGATCTTCCCCAATAAATTCCATGCCCAATGGAACTATACACAGCTCTCACTCTCCCTCACTCTCCAAAGCATGAATTGCACCTCTTGTGGCCGATCCGCAGCCATGAGTCACCGCCCGGCCACCACCTTGCCACCACAGCTCCACCACATCTTCCTCTACCTCTCCCTAGCTTCCCATGTGAAATTCTCAACGTACCCCTGTAAAACCACGAAATTGTCTACCAATTTCCTTGAACAAATAAGTTAGATCTCAATTATCAAGATTATGAAACAAATCAAATACTTTAAAATAAATAATCAAACTTGCAAGACACAACGATTGGTTACGAAGGGAAACCCTTTAAAGAACTCTTTAAAGGTAAAACCCTACGGGGCAGCCAAACCCAGGAAAGTCAATCTTATTATTTGAAGAACAATTACAAGTAATAATCAATTATAAAACCTTTACAATTCGACTCTCTTACTTGCCTAGACAAATGACCCGTTTGTCTTCTACCGCAGTAGCAGCCAGAACCTCTGGCGATATTCAAATGTTGACTTCCCTTCTAGAACTCCAGAAGCTGAAATCCAATCGATATTCCTTCACACTCAAAGCATGATCACACTCAAGAAGATATGAAAAATCCCATGAAAATTCTCAAGTAAATTTTCTCTCATAAACGCTCAGAATCTCTTCTGTAAAATTCGTGGCTTGAAGTCTTTAAAGAGATACAAAACCGAATCCCTTTAAATAGAAGGTCTGAAAAGAGTTGTAGTTACAGTAGGACTCTGCTGATGGTTAGCAACAGATGCGAAAACGCGTCCCGACGGACTGCTAACATTTCGTGATAACTTCTTCTGTTATAGACTAAACTCTGTTTAGATTTCTTCTGGATAAGTGCAAAACTATCAGATCTCGATTTTGACTTCAGGGACTTATCTAAACAACTCCTAAAACTTCTAGATAGACTCAATATTGTTTAGATACAAATCAAAACTTATTTTACATTCATCCAAATTTAATCAAATAATGATAAGATAAACCTTATCATTCATCCAAATTTAATCAAATAATGATAAGATAAATCTTATCATTTAGTCATCTAATCCTACTCAATTTTTGCCTTTACAATCTCCCCCTTTTGGCGGATTGGTGACAAAACCAACTTGATGAATGTCTTGCATATACAATCTTCCCTTTGGCGGATCGGTCACAAAACCAACTTGATAAATGTAATATGTACCTAAGACAAAAACAACCAGCAAACCAAGATCTCGTGAAAAATATCTTAATACAGTTATGATAAGAAATGACATAGAACATTCCTTGAAACTAGTCCCAATAATAATCAAAGGTTAGATGTAATGTAAACCGACAAAAAGAAAGTGTTCTAGTCATCATCAATAACCATGTTCAATACTTAGTTCTCCCCCTCAATATTCTACTGCTCCCCCTAAAGTATATAGTTCTCCCCCTCAATATTTTGTTGCTCCCCTTTTTATATTTTTAGCAAATTCATTAAACTCCCACTTACTCAAACTCCCCCTAAATTTCATAATATCAAAATATTCCAATGTGCTCTTCCAATACTCCCCCTTTTTGTCACTAATCTGACAAGACACAAAATAGAATAAATATCACTTATGTGTGCCAAGATGAAAACACTAAGGAAGACATGATGAACAACTCCCATGTGTGTCAATTTTTCATGGATTAAATGCACATGATGTATGAACATGAATGTATGTTAAACAAAGAACAAATGATTGAGACAACTTGGTTGAGACAAAAAAACAAACACTTGGTGGGCATTTCATGAAAACCGAATGACAAAGGCTAAAGACCCACTCAAAAACCGTCTTCAATACATGCATAGAGTAGATATAACAAAAAAAAAAAAAAACCATTGAATTTTTATATATATATTTTTTTTATAAAAACAACAAAAGGGTAAGTAACATGCTTAAATGCATCTTAGTTCAAACATAGTGTAACTCACAAAACAAATTCAATAAAGTACACCCTTTTATTTGCAACAATCACTATGGATGTTCACTCCTCATAAGATCATCAATGTCAAAGTTCATGTGAGTGTGTGAGTGAGTATACTTATATCATAGCATGTTATGAACTCCTTTTTTTTTTTTTTTTCGTTTTGCTTCCCCTTTTTTTTAATATATCTTTGAGACCTTTGTTCAAAGAAAGATTACTTTTGATAGATGCTCTCAAGAGTTTGTTGCTTGACCTTAAAAGTCAAACTTTATGCTAGGGCCTAGATACATGAGCATCTCCTCCAAACACTAGTTTGTACACCCCCTTTGTTCATGTTGGCTGCTCATCTTTTTCCATAATGATTAGAGCAACGATTTTTTCTGTAAGAACTGAAGGTGGTAGATCCGTGTAGGGTATTTGTCTTTTTCCGCAATGAATTAATACCGACTTTTTCTATATGGATCACTCTTTGTGTTTGGCAAGAAGAGAGCTCTTTATATATGTACTAGGTTCAACTAGTATTAGTCAATTCAAGGCATGAACTCCCCCTTTGATGAGCATCTAAAAAAGAAACATATTAATTATAGGATGCTTACATATAGGTTCCTCACAGTGCATTATAAATGAACTTTGCCAAGATAATTTATAGGGTTAGTATGCACAAAGTGAATCGCACAAAATAGAAAGATGCATAGGTTCAGGAATTTATTATGTGAGAACA
The DNA here is from genome assembly GCF_018687715.1 of Carya illinoinensis. Classification (NCBI taxonomy): domain Eukaryota; kingdom Viridiplantae; phylum Streptophyta; class Magnoliopsida; order Fagales; family Juglandaceae; genus Carya; species Carya illinoinensis. The sequence goes on from NC_056762.1 coordinate 23,086,791, forward strand.
CAATTGCTCAAACTTTGACATATCAAGCATGCACTTTCCTTAAAGAAAAGTTTTGAACCAAACCAGAATTTTTTTATAATATATTTTTCTTATTTAAATCTGAAAAACAGAAACATAAAATAAAACAAAAAAATAAAATGCATGTCATAGGCTAATGCAATAATATAAAGGATGCAAGAACATGCAAGTAGTCCTATCCATTAATGTGACATGGCATCCTCTTTGACCACCCACTTTGCTTTAAATTTTGGCCTATTCTTTTTATCAACATCACTTTGTATGATCTTTTCTTTATTTTGAAAGCAAAAATCTGCTATTTCACTAATTTTGAGACTTAAAAAATTGATTTGTTGACTCATATCACAAACTTGATTCTCTAGACTATTTTATTTCCTTTTTGGATTTCTTTCACATCCATTTTTCTTCACTTTATTCAAGTTAAAGCAATTTGGTCTTATATGACCAACAACACCACAATAATAACAAATAGGAATAAACTTACCTTTGCACTTACCTTGGTTGGGCTTCTTTGTCATTGATCTATCATGTGAGGCTCTTGGAACATGAGTTGTAGACACGGCCTTCTTTGGAGTTTCCTCATCTTGACTTCCTTTAACAAAAATGATATCTTTTGATGAGGTGGCAGCGGATGATGAGTCTTTAAGTTCCATACCTTGGGAAGTCATATACCCCAAACCGGTGCGATCACAACTAGATTTTTGAATACTCAACATCTCTTCTAATTTTTGTGTTGCTGTTTTTTCTTGAACCTTTTCCAACTCTTTTTCTAATGTAATTTTTTGATCCCTTAATCTTGCTATTTCAATATCAGAAATTTTGAATGCCTCAGACAAGTTATTTTTCTCACTCTCCATATTAGTGAATTTCTTGTACAGCTTCTTGTTGAGTTTCTTTAATTTGATCACTTCTTCACACACATCATTGTAAGCTTTTTGTAAACTCAACTCATGATCATCCACAACTAGAGCAACCTCCGAATCACTATTGTCATCATCACTTTCAAATTTTGTTAGCTCAATATCAGAAAAATCATTAACAACAGTAGAAAAAGCCACAAAAGTATTGTCATAATCAAATGATGAACTTGAAGTTTCAGATTCTGAACTATCACTAAGTGTGACATTCAATGCCTTTCCTTTACTTTTCTTGAAATTTGGACATTCAATTCTTATATGACCATAACCAGAACATTCATGACACTTTACTTTATCAAATTTTTCTTTATTCCATTTTTCAAAATAATTTTTCTTTGCAGAAAATTCTCTACCTCTTTTTTTCTTTCCACTATACTTTTTATTAAAAATGAATTTTCTGAACTTTCTTACTATAAGATCTATATCCTCATTGTTAAGATTTTCTTCATCAGAAAATCATCTTGATTTTCTTCTAAAATTTTTAAGGCAATAGACTTACATTTTCTTGCTTGAGGAAGTGAAGATTCATACGTTTGTAAAGAACCTACCAATTCTTCTACCCTTATTGCATCAAGATCTTTACTTTCTTCAATAGCGGTAACTTTGGGTCGAAATCTTTCAGGTAAAGACTTTAGAATCTTTCTCACGATCTTTGAATCCTCCAACTTCTCACCGAGATTAAACCTGGAATTCACAACATCATTCAGTTTAGCATAAAAATCATTAAAATTTTCGTCTTCCAACATTTTAATCTCTTCAAATTTTGATGTTAGCATTTGCAATTTTGAATTTTTTACTATTCTTGTGCCTTCATGTGTAACCTCCAAAATATCCCAAGCTTCTTTAGCAATCTCACACATGGAGATTCTTTTAAATTCTTCAGAAGATACCGCCATGAAAATAGTGTTAAGTCCTTTGCTATTCAAATTGCAATTGTTGATTTCATCTTTTGTCCAAGCATCTATAGATGTCTCGGGTTTAGTCCATCCTCGTTCAACCAAATGCCATACACGTTCATCTAAAGACTTGAGAAAAGCCCTCATACGAACTTTCCAATAAGCATAGTTTTCCCCATCGAAGTATGGTGGAACGTGTAATGACGTCGACATGATCTACAAGGGCACGGATCACACTCGAATGAGTGAACCATGCTCTGATGCCAATTGAAATTCCCAACGTACCCCTGTAAAACCACGAAATTGTCTACCATTTTCCTTGAACAAATAAGTTAGATCTCAATTATCAAGATTATGAAACAAATCAAATACTTTAAAATAAATAATCAAACTTGCAAGACACAACGATTGGTTACGAAGGGAAACCCTTTAAAGAACTCTTTAAAGGTAAAACCCTACGGGGCAGCCAAACTCAGGAAAGTCAATCTTATTATTTGAAGAACAATTACAAGTAATAATCAATTATAAAACCTTTACAATTCGACTCTCTTACTTGCCTAGACAAACGACCCGTTTGTCTTCTACCGCAGTAGCAGCCAGAACCTCTGGCGATCTTCAAATGTTGACTTCCCTTCTAGAACTCCAGAAGCTGAAATCCAATCGATATTCCTTCACACTCAAAGCACGATCACACTTAAGAAGATATGAAAAATCCCATGAAAATTCTCAAGTAAATTTTCTCTCATAAACGCTCAGAATCTCTTCTGTAAAATTCGTGGCTTGAAGTCCTTAAAGAGATACAAAACCGAATCCCTTTAAATAGAAGGTCTGAAAAGAGTTGTAGTTGCAGTAGGACTCTGCTGACGGTTAGCAACAGATGCGAAAACGCGTCTCGACGGACTGCTAACATTTCGTGATAACTTCTTCTGTTATAGACTAAACTCTGTTCAGATTTCTTCTGGATAAGTGCAAAACTATCAGATCTCAATTTTGACTTCAGGGACTTATCTAAACAACTCCTAAAACTTCTAGATAGACTCAATATTGTTTAGATACAAATCAAAACTTATTTTACATTCATCCAAATTTAATCAAATAATGATAAGATAAACCTTATCATTCATCCAAATTTAATCAAATAATGATAAGATAAATCTTATCATTTAGTCATCTAATCCTAGCCAATTTTTACCTTTATACCATGAGGTTCCATAGTCTTCCTCCACCTCAAGCAACCACCCTCCATTTCAGATGCAATGTTCATGGTGTGATGCTGCCATACTCCGCCACCTTTGACCACCATGAGGCCACCTTGAGCCTTTCCAAGACTACGCCTAGCTATTCTCAAGCCCATACCGCCACTTTACGAGGTGGACGACCACTGTACGAGATGTTACCGCCACGTACGACTCCTCCGATGTCTTGATTGTGATGGTCAGTGAGCGACACACGGGTTATCCCGTCGATGGTATAACCCTCTATCTCTAGTTATTTATGTTTATAGTAGTTGATTGGTTGGACTGTAGACTGTGTAGTTAGTAATTGTGGAGTTCACTGCATAGTTGTGAAGTGAAGTGTAGCTGTGAAGTGTTGGGCTTGATTGTGTAATATTGTGGACTGTGCTGTGAGTATGAGCGTGAGATGGATGCCATAGTTGTGATATGGCATGAAGTGTGAAGGAAGTATGTGTGGCGTGTGGCATAGAATGAAGGGAGTGCATGTGGAGCGTACTCCATGTTGTATGGCAATGCACCATGTGATGTGCGTCGTGATAATAAATGATGTAGCGAAGGGAGTATGCGTGGTGTGTACTCTATGTTGAGTAGCGATGCACCGTGAGGCATGCATCGTAGCGATATGTGTCATAGTGTGGATGGAAGAGAGTTCATGTGAGTGTACTCTGTGCTATGTTGTGATATACCGGACGACATGTCACGAAGGGTTGGATGACATAGCGGAGAAGCGTGGAGTGTATGGTGTAGCATCGGGAATTGTAGAACAGAGTCCCAAAGCAGTGGTGATATGGCCTATAGTCCGAGGTGACAGGTGTCATCTTGTGGTTGATTTGTGGCTGAAAATATGTGTGAAGTGGTGAAAAGGTATTAGAGAGTGCAGCGAAAGCATGTGGGCATCATGCTGTAACTTGGGAATTTGTCTCGAGCTGCATAATGTGACAGAGGTGCATTTGTGGATGCAGTCCTCTTGTTAAGTGGTAGGAACTATGTAACAGTGTCCCGAAGCAGTGGTGATATGGCCTATAGTCCGGGGTGACGGGTGTCACCTTGTAGTTGACTATGGCTAAAAGTATATGGAAGTGGTGGAAAAAGTATCAGAGAGTGCAACAGAAGCATGATGGGTGTCGTGACGTGACTCGAGACTAGTCTCAAGCTGCGTGATGTGACAGAGGTGTATTTATGGATGCAGTCCCCTCCTATCAAGTATTTGTACAGGGCCGGGAAGTAGGAAAAGTCCTATCGTTCAAGTTTGAGCAAGTTGGTATTGGAGTATGCAGCTTGTTTATACAAGCAGGTGTTCATTGGAATTATAAGTTGCTCTTAGGTGATAAAAGGGGATAAGATACAGGTGTCTCTGGTGAGACACGTGAATTAGATAGGCTTACCATATGTAATGGGTAATTTGTCCTGAGCAAGGTTACATGGTGTTTTAGCCCCAGAGTTGGCTTGAATTCATGTAGCTTGAGTGGTTGGGAATTAGAATTTAGTATGGGCTAGGATACGTGAAGGTAGTAATGGGTAAGTTATCCAAGGTTGGAATGCTTGACTCTGTCGGTCGGAATCATGCGTAGGAATGTTTAAATAGAAGAATGAGACGGAGGTCTTAGTGTGTTAACCCAATGGTGAATCACGGGAATTCACTTTAAGGAATAAGACCCCAAAGGTTTTAGTATAGTAAATGGCACGTAAGAGCCTAGGGATGGAGGAAGAGTTTTCCAAGTATTTTTAGAATAGTTACTTATGCATTAGATAGATGATGACATAAGGTTATGTGTATGCATATAGGTTGCCATTTAATACGCACACGAATGGACTGCATGGAATGAGTATGGCATGAAGTTGAGGTAAGTATTGCGTTCATACTCTTCTAGATTTTTCTTTATACAAACGAAGGAGAAAACGAAAGCTTTTCTCTAAAAGGAAAACGAAACTTTTCTCCACGAAGACACGTTTTATGAAAGAAGAAGAAAACGAAACATAAGTTTTCAAGTATAAGTACATAGCAGCCCTCCTTGGCAGCTCCTTTTCATACACTTAAAGTATGTACGTGTATGCATGTGAATGGATGCTATAAATAATACGTATTGTATGTATGTTCACGAAAGGAATCGAAATGAAGCTTTAAAAGACATGTAAGAACTTTAAGGACTGAAATTGTAATGGATTGTTTCTAAAACAACTTTTAAGAAAAGAAAGAAAACTATTTTTTTAAAATAACTTTTTCTTTCTAAAACAACTTTTACGAAAAGAAAGAAAACTATTTTCTTTTAAAGAAACTTCTTTTAAAATGACTTTTACAAAAAGAAAGAAAACTATTTCTTTTAAATGACTTTATGAACTGAAGATCCGTAAGAACTGTAAGGAATGAAATGAAAGAATGGACTGTAAAGGAAAGGAAAGGATTGAAAAGGAATGAACAGACTGAATGCATGATGTAAGAAAATATGTAACGGCCACATGGACTGGAATGGAAATGGTACCAATGAATGGACTGGATTGAGCAGATTGCAATGTCAGGTAAGTAGTACTGGTAGTGCATCCAGTGCTACACCCTGATGGAATGGATTCCCAACTTGTGGCAATGGGCAGAATCAGGTCTAAAAGATTGCTAACCCCAGCACACGGGACGTAACAGTGTGCTATGGCCAATGAAAGTAAAAAGAATGAACGTATGCATGTTAAGAAGGAATGCATGTGTGTATGGATGAATGGAATGCATGAATGTATGTAAGTAAGAAAAGATGAACGCATGAATGTATGTATGCATGAATGTATGTAAAAGGACAAATGCATGAAAAGACTCTTTAAGAAATAAAGGCAGCGACGTGTGGGGAACTGTTTTAAAGAACAAAGCATGTTTCAAAGAAAGACCCCACCTCGCAACATTTTTAAAACGCACTGAATGACGTATGCATGATAAGTACGATTTATATGTATGGAATGAAAACTGCATGAATGAAAACCTATGTTATTATATTTTGACTGTATGAAGTAATACTTACGAGTCATCGACTCATTTTAGTTTTTATGTGTGCCCTCCTAGACAAGATGAGCATGACAGGTCAGGACGGGCAAAGCCCAAGGGTAAGAGTACGAAGGCCTAGGCAAGATATTTTGTACGAGAAACTTTAATTATAAAATTTAATGTTTTCCGTTGTAATCTTTTAATTAAGAAAATGAATTTTATTTATAACATGAAATCTTTTGTATCCTGACATGAAAGGAAAAGAAATTTAAAAGGAATTGTAATTCTCGTTGATTTTTTATCAAAATCATTTTGAAAAGGACCCACCACAAGGACGGGCGTTACAATAGGACTAGTGACTCATTTATGTTTTTTTGGCACACCCGAGGTTGCCCCTTCCAATCCTATGGTGAAATTTTTAGCAAACAAGTTTCTTACTCTTATTGTCCATGTAGGATCCTTCTTGGGGTGTTGCAGAACTTCCATTTGATCAACAATAAAATGTTCAAAGGAGTTAATCTGAGCCACAAGATCATTTGGGGCCTCGGGTTCCATTGTTCCTCTATTACATGCCCCACTTCTGAGACTTTCCTTATTGGGTCCCTAGCCTTGCCTTTGAGCATGCCATAGGATGCCTTTACAGTGTTTAAGGAGACAAGGTCTTTCCTAATCAACTTTTCTACACTATCATTTTCGGGAAAGATCCCTGACTTTGACAATCCCCATGCTTCTTGCATGTCATTTCTTGAGGCAGCTTTATGATCAAAGGTGGCTGGGGCTGTGACTGTCAACTGACTGCCTACCGTGCTTTTTGGTTTGCCCTTTTGAGAGTCATCCTTCTCCTCCATCTCTTCCCTCCATGGTTGTGACTGAGTAGGACCTTCAGATTCGAACCCTTCTCCATACCTTTTAGCTTGCAAATCATTGTCCTTGGTTGCCGGGGCTCTTAACCAGGCCCCATATTGTTGGGTTCCTCTCCCCTTTGACACATTTGAGTAGATTGAATGGTTATGTTTGATAATGCCGCACTTGAAGCACACTGATGGTAGTCTCTCGTACTTGAAATGCAGCCAGTACTTCTTGCCCTCCATAATGAGAAAGGTACCTCTTAGGAAAGCTTTGGTAAGATCCACTTCAACCCTTATGCACAAAAATCTTCCCTAGCTGATCCCCCTATCATCTGCATGGATTTCCAGTACCCTTCCCACGTAGCTGCCTATTTGAAATATCATGTCTTTGGTCATGCAGTTAAAAGGCACGTCGTGGGCTTGTAACCATAACACCTCCTTGTTAAAAGCCACCTAATTGATGGACATGGAGCCCTCATAAGCTTGTAAGCACAAGAGCCTCCAGTCGAAAGACCATGGTCTCCCCTCCACCACCCTTTGCCTATCTTGTTCGTTATTAAACTCGATGAGGAATTTGTTTGGACCCACTTATGAGAACTGAATCCAGCTCTCACACTTCCAGATCTTTGCCATGGTGCTTTTGAAGGCTTCCTTGTTAATATACTTTTTTTCCATTATCATTACTAGTAGGCAAGAAGGATTTGGTTTTGAGTGTTTGTCATGGTAGCGGTCGTTAGGATCACCCCTTCCCTCTCCTTCTCCATGAGGCTCAACCGTTCCCACCGCTTAGATAGTTCTTCAACCATGTCTACCTCTTCGGACTAGTAGGAAACTAGCCAAGAGGACGTTACTCTTTTCTAGAGAGAAAACCTCATGGAGGAGGACAACAACACAATTGTTACATCTTGTTCCATATGACAACCTTGCCAATCAACCAGTCTTAAATCTGAGCGCAGTCAAATACGTTGACCAGCACAAACAACAGTGCACAAAAACATCAATAGTGTAAAGCAGCGTGGAGAATGCCAGTTAGAATTGGGGAATAGATTGTCATCAATAAGCTACTCCATAGCATAAAAATATGAATAAATCTACTATGTCGCTTATAAATAACCATTGCAAATAATTGTTTCTTAAATTATTTTTTTTAATTTTTTTATTCATGATTAAGAAAGTGACTTTTAATGTGTTTTAGTATTTTTTTTATATTTTTTAAAAATATTTAAATATATTAGAAAATAAAAAAATAAAAATAAAAACACAAAATTGTGCTAGGCGGCAACCTAGCAAACTCTAAAAATATCTAGTTTGCATTAAAGGCAATTTAATCATCATAGAATTCATAATCTGATGGGGACTTGTTAGTCTGCTTTACCTCATTATTCCACACAAATCCATGCTTTAAGAGAGCCAAAATTAGTTGTGCCTTTTTTAGGTCCGAGACAACTCCCCGGTTTTTAGAAATCATTTCATTGTATAATACCAGGATAAAATTAATTTAGAGCTGTTTACATAGAATTATAGAAACAATTCTTTATTTATATGGAGAGGGGGATAGTGGGGCCTTGTAAGAAATCATAATGGAGAAATTTATTTTTCTAATATCCCAAAACCAAGATTTTAAGGATGCGTTTGTGAATACAAGTATTTTAAGATATTTCATTGCCAAGTATTCTCAGTTAAATAGAAAAAAATTTTAATTTCAAATCTTTAACTTTTTCATCTAATCATTACTACTTTCCCAAACTCCGAAAGAAAACATAAAAAATAATACAACTTTTTTAAATTTCAAAATAAAAATAATATTAAAAACTTATATTCAAACAATTTTTTAACTTTATAATATTTTTATTAAACTTTTTCTTTTATTTTCCAAAACCCAATAAAACATCTTAACTCAAACTCTTTCACTACTATTCACAGATATTCTGAAATATTCTAAGTATCTAATCGAGCCCTAAAGCTCAAATACAAGTTAAATTAAAAAAATATAAAACAAAACTCATCATAAAATTTAAGTTGAAAATAAGATACAAGTCTAAATTAGTATCCTTTCAATGTAAACTTGACTCAAAACATAATTACAATTAAAAACCAAGTTCAGCACAAGTTGAAGACATAATTTGCCATGGGTTACATCCTAGGGTAGCAATGTAATAACACTAAAAATAATCTTCAATGTGCTATACAGATAAACCTATATGGCAAGGTATGGGCATTTGTTTAAAAGTCTTTAACGTGTGGGTGCATTTCTGGAAGATTAAAACAGAAGAAAATGCTTATGAAATCACAAAAGGTCAAAACCATTGGAGATGAAAAGACATGAGATTACACTAGGATATAAATGTAATTAAAATAAGAAGGTCTACCCTTATGTAAAATACTAGTTTACAGAATATATAAGACTCATTTTCACTTGAGAGCAGCACACATATGAAAGAGAAAAGGGCAGTGTGCGGCAGAGGCTCACCAAAGGAAACAAAGGGCACCATGTGGAAGAAGGCAAGGCATGACAGAGCTCAAGTGACTGTACCGATATTCATGGTGGCACTTGGAGGTCGATGGTGTCAAAACTTCGAGATGGAGAAGATGCAACCGAGGACCACAACGACTGGAGCAAAACTCATTGGCGATAGAGTCTTCGAGATGGAGGATACATGGCGGATTTGGGGTGATAGGAAGCATCTGGCGGCACCTTCTGTGTTGGGGAAGGTGATGTCGAGAGGGCTAGCCACGTGCTGTGGTTTCTCGAGATGCAATGGCGGTTGGGTAGCTGGCTAGGGAGAGAAGATGAGAGAGAGAAGGAGAGAGAATATGGTGGTTATGGGCATCTAGGGTGGCATTCTTTGAGATGTGGTGGCTGCTGGTTGCAGCCAAGAGCACCCCTTCAAGTAAAAGCTTCCATAGCTGGTTGACCGTTAGGGCTATGTGCACTCAGCTCCATGGAGGTCTTTGGGAGGTATTCTTGGCGGGAAGGAAGGGGTTGAATTTTAGTTTTGTTGGTTAAGATTGGGGTGGAAAACATAGTCGTTTAGTTTAGTATGGGGAATGCTTGTATATGGAATAGATGATATGCAGTCGTTTGAATTAGTAGTGATTGAAATAACAATGTCGTTTTTACAAGTTTATAACATGTATGTTGTAAAGGACAAAATTATGTGTTTTGATGAATGAAATGAAGTATAAAAGAGCTCCATGTGTTGGGACTGAGGCCAACTTTGGATTCGTTGCTCAATTTTTCTATCTTCCATCTTTTCTCTCTCTCTCTCTCTCTCTCTGATTATCTCTTTCTCTTCTTCCATTCTTGATTCTTGGAGGGTGTCTACCTCGAATACGTCTTTACTGAAGTGGGCTCATTACAGTTGGTATCAGATTGTCACTATACCATGGCTGAGGGTGCACGATCCTATTCTTAGATTCTTGATTCAGTTAATCACCTTAGATAGCAGTAGGAGAGGCAATAGAAGCAGATTGAATACACCATTTCTTTTATGGTTAAATAGCAAGAAGGCGCTTGAGTGGATAGGGAGAATTCAGACAAGAAGTTTAATGAGTCGTTACAATAGATTTGTAAGGTTTCTTGTAATGATTTTGAAGCGAATGGTAATGCAGGTAGAAATCTTCAAGAAAATGTGAATCATGGTAATGGGCATAATCTTGATATGAATGAAGGTGTTGGTAAAGTGCAGTTTCGTGAGGCAGGTGACAAAACTTTTCATAAGGGAATTAAGTTGGGCTTGCCAAGATTTGGGGGGGCAAGAACCCATTTGCTTGGATTTATAGAGCCAACCAATATTTTATTTATCATCAAGTACCACCTGGACAAACAATCTTCTTTGCATCCTTTCCATATGAATGATGAGGTTTTAGTTTGGTTCCAAGATGCAAGTGAGGCTGGGACTTTTCACTCATGGGAAGAGTTTACTCAGGCTGTACAAGTGAGGTTTGGATCTTTTGCATATGATGATCTAATGGAGAAGCTGACAAGATCGAAGCAAGTAAGTTTTGTTAGTTCTGACAAAATTGAATTTGAGCTATTGTCTAATAGAATCAAGGGAATTTCAGAAAAGAATAAATTGAGCTATTTTTTAAGTGGCTTACATGATGAAGTTAGACTGCCTATGAAGATGTTGAAGCCTACAACCTTGAATGATGCTTTTGGATTGGCCAAAATCCAAGAGCAATACATATGGAGTAAAGGAGGTACAGAGAAGTGGTTCGGTGGAATCTAATCAAAGAAGTTTATAATGGGGAGGATCTAACAGTAGTCCTATGGGATGTATCTTAGGTACATCTAAGTCCTTGCCTACTACAAAACTGCATTATCAGAAAATATCTAAGGCCCAAATGCAGGAAAGAAGGAAAAATGGTTTATGTTACTTTTGTGAGGATAAGTGGCATTAGGGCCATAAGTGTGTGAAACCATGACTATATTTGATAGATGATATGAGAATTTTTGATAGTTCTAGCTGTGAAGCTTTTGATGGTGAAGCAGTGATTAAGAATGCAGTGGAAGGAATAGATGGACATTGAAATATTGCTTCTATTTCTTTGCAGGTCATAGTGGGAACTCCTAACCCTAAAACTATGAGGGTAGTGGGTTACGTTAATAAAAGGATGGTTGTAATACTAATTGACATGGGTGGTACCCATAATTTTGTGGACACTACAGTAGTGTCTAAATGTGGCTTTTCTTTGAAAATAGATCATATTATTCAAGTGAGAGTAGCAAATGGGGATATATTGAGTAGTAAAAGGAAGATTATGATGTTGTTGTGAATGTACAAGGCATTGTTTTTACTGTGGAATTTTTTGCATTATATCTCAGGGGTTGTGATGTTGTGTTGGGAATACAGTGGCTGATGTCCTTAGTTCCAATCCTTTGGAATTTTGCAGAATTAAAGATGGACTTTTCATATGAAGGTAGGCTACTTTGCTTAAAGGGCCTTACACAAATTGCAGAGTTAGTTTTTATTTTTTATTTTTTTGATAATAGACTTAATTTCATTCACTGAAATCGAGGTTACGTCTGTGACTAATCAATACAGGAAAATCCAGATTATCAGCCAAACTACTCATTTGTTAGGAACTCCCCCACCAACAAATTTCTTTACGACGGACATTGTCTAAACTTCTATACCTTCTCTCCTGACAGCAGTCAAAAAAGAAAGCGCTTTGTTAAAACAGAGCTAAAACGACCTTTCTTCCAAAGAAGAGAGGTACACCACGCTCCATCCTCCCAAGGAGGAGGAGTACAACCACACTCTTTCCTCCCAAGGAGGAAGAGTACTATCACCTACCTTCCTCCAAAAGAGGAGTAGGACAAACACCCACCTTCCTCCAAAAGATGAGTGGGATACTAGCCTATTTCTTTTTTATTTATAAAAGCTAAAACAAGCTAAAACAAACCAACATTACAAATATAGAAAAAACAAAAAAACTGGTGGGCTGTAAAAACAAATGAGCCCAACCTAAGCCAAAAGCCCAGCTTGTGTGCATGTGGGGGCCCAACCCATTAGGGTTCCATCTCTTCGTTCTACTGTCGCCACCCACTTTCACTGTTATGCACTCTGCACATGAGCTGACCACTCCACCACGAAGCATGGAAAGCACCATGGAGCCCAGGTGAATGCACGGCAACCAACGAGAGGCAGCCCATGAATGTATGTGCCAAAATAGAGCAGCAAGCTCCGT